>NC_133751.1:78216803-78516803 GCF_036562045.2 Rhinolophus sinicus | reverse complement strand
AGTTCATCTTTCAAAGCAGTATTGGAACTCTTTTTCTGGAATGGCCATCAGAGCGGTTGTCGTATTACCCTTGATGTCCTGAATGTCATCAAAATGTCTTCCTTTCAATATTTTCTTTCCCTTTGGGTAAAGAAAGAAGTCACTGGGGGCCAGATCAGGTGAGTAGGGAGGGTATTCCAATACAGTTATTTGTTTACTGGCCAAAAACTCCCTCACAGACAGTGCCGTGTGAGCTGGTGCATTGTCGTGATGCAAGAGCCATAAATTGTTGGTGAAAAGTTCAGGTTGTTTTTGTCTAACTTTTTCACACAGCCTTTTCAGCACTTCCAAATAGTAAACTTGGATAACTGTTTGTTCAGTTGGTACAAGTTCATAATGAATAATCCCTCTGATATCAAAAAAGTTTAGCAATTGTTGCAACAAGTTCGCAAACTTGATTGTTAGACCTCCTACATTACGATCAAATAGAATTTATTTCAGGAAGAGCAGGGAGGTTCAACATCTGAAAATCTATCAACATAATAAAGCATATCAAAAAATTACAGCTTTTTCACAATAGGTTTGCTGCCAGAACACAGGTGTCATGACAATCACTAGTAAATCTAAGCCAGAATGGGAAAGGAAAAGACATATCAACATCATTGTCATTGGACACATAGATTCTGGCAAATCTACCACTACTGGTCATCTGATCTACAATGTGGTGGTACTGACAAAAGAACCATTGAAAAATATGAGAAGAAATCTGCTGAGATGGGAAAGATCTCCTTTGAGTATGCCTGGGTCTTGGATAAACTGAAGGCTGAACGTGAGCATGGTATCACCATTGCTATCTCCCTGTGGAAATTTGAGAATACCATTAATGCCCCAGGACACACAGACTTGATAAAAAACACAATACAGGCACATCTCCGGTGACTGCACTGTCCTGATTGTTGCTGCTGGTATTGGTGAATTTGAAGCAGGTATCTCCAAGAATGGGCAGACCTGTGAGCATGCCTTTCTGGCGTACACACTGGGTATGAAAAAACTAGTTGTTGGTGTTAACAAAGTGGACTCCACTAAGCCACACTACAGTGAGTAGAGACACAAGGAAATCATTAAGGAAGTCAGCACCTACATTAAGAAAATTGGCTACAACCCTGACACAGTAGCATTTGTGCCAATTTCTCATTGGAATGGTGACAACAGGCTAGAGCCAAGTGCTAACATGCCTTGGTTCAAGGGATGGGAGGGAAGTCATCCATAAAGATGGCAATGCCAGTGGAACCACACTGCTTAAAGCTCTGGATTGCATCCTGCCACCAACTTGTCCAACTGACAAGCCTTTGCGTCTGGCCCTCCAAGATGTCTACAAAATTGGTGGTATTGGTACTGTCCCTGCGGCCCAAGTTGAATCAGATGTTCACAAACCCAGCATCCTGGTCACCTTTGCTGCAGTCAATGTTACAGCTGAAGGAAAGTCTGTTGAAATGCACCATGAAGCTTTGAATGAAGCTCTTCCTGGGGACAATGTGGGCTTCAATGTCAAGAATGTGTCTGTCAAAGATGTTCATCATGGCAATGTGCCTGGTGACAGCAAAAATGACCCACAAATGGAGGCAGCTAGCTTCACGGCTCAGGTGATTCTCCTGAACCATCCAAGCCAAATCAGTGCTGGACACACAGCTGTGCTGGATTGTCACACAGCTCACATTGCTTACAAATTTGCTGAGCTGAAGGAGATGGATCATTATTCTGGGAAAAAGCTGAAAGAGGGTCCCAAGTTTTTGAAATCTGGTGATGTTGCCATCATTGATATGGTTCCTGGAAAGCTTATGTGCGTTTAGAGCTTCTCTGACTGTCCTTCTCTGAGCCGTTTTGCTATTCATGACATGAGATAGTTGCTGTGGGTGTCATCAAAGCAGTGGACAAGAAAGCAGCTGAAGCTGGCAAAGTCACCAAGTCTGCCCAGAATGATCAGAAGGCTAAATGAATATAATCCCCAATACATGCCACCCCAGTCTTAATCAGTGTGGAAGAACAGTCTCAGAACTCTTTGTCTCAATTGGCCATTTAAGTTTAACAGTAAAATAAGGGCTAGCGATTACAATGCATCGTAGAATCTTTAGAAGGAAAAGAGACTGATTTGGGGATTTTTGTGTGTCTGTGATAGTTTTTAAGTTATTTAAGTTTTTAAAATCAGTACTTTTTAATGGAAATGACTCAACCAAAAATCTGTCACAGAATTTTGAGACACATTTAAAACAAAGTTTAATGAGAAACCTGTGTGTTCCTCTGGTCAACACTGTAACTTCCTATAGTAATACTTAGGTAAAAGGCTTAAAAGAGTTGCCCATAACCTATTTCTAGTGTTTCATCTGCTGAAACTTTAGGATTTGATAATTCTGGGTGGGAACTTTGGGTTTTTAACCTTGTTTTAAGAAGAGGAATCATTTGTTTACATAGTAAAAAGCTATGGGAGGGATCTGTTGGAGCAACACTTCATAGGTTAAAACAGATAAGCAAAGAATAACTTTGTTTATGTGTAAGCTACAAAGGCCAAATTTTTTAATATTCAAGTCCACATGTTGCATATAAAATTTTGTGTAGTTAATGTTAATATTTAGTAAATTTGTTGGTGTGTCAAATTTTAGTTTTCCAGTTACTGGAATGTGAATTCTCACATTTACAAATACAGAGGTAGTTTAAAAGAACCTAAAATGAGGCTTAAATATTGTGTTTCCCCCCAAAATAAGACCTAGCTGGACCATCAGCTTTAATGTGTCTTTTGGAGCAAATATTAATATAGTATATTATATTACATTACATTATATTATATTATACCCAGTCTTATATTATAGGAAAATAAGACTGGGTCTTATATTAATTTTTGCTCCAAAAGACACATTAGAGCTGATGGTCCAGTTAGGTCTTATTTTCGGGGAAACACGGTAGTATTGAGCACTGTCTTGCTGCAGTTAGTTGTATCCACATTCTAAGAACAATAAATGATACTGGAAGTTTAAAAAATAAAATTACAGGAGAAACACCATATGACATCAATAGACGCAGGAAAAAGGACTCAAAATTAGACTACTATTTTAATAGAGACAGTAAGTAAAATTGAAATAATTTAAATATAATAAATTATTTATCAAAAATCCACAGCAGATATCCTAAATAATGGGGGGGGGGGGGAAGCCAGTTTTCTTAATACCAAGAACTACACAGTGATGACAGCTACTACCATTATTATTCACTGTTTTGAAGATGCTAACAAATTCCGCACAAGTTTCAGAAAAATTAAATACCGTGTAAAAATTATTGGAAAAACAAGGTTAATCCCTTTTCTGATAAGACTTATCCAAAAAAGAATTTATAAGGCAGGCAGCCAAAATGTGGAGACAAAGAAACATGTCTCCACAGAAAAAGAACAAACAAAATGGAGCCACGCAATCTACCAGATGCAGAGTTCCAAACACTAATTATAAGAATGCTCAGTGATCTCACGGAAAACTTAAACAAAGAGATAGGAAACATAAAAATGGAGATAGAAAACATGAAAAAGAGCCAGTGAGAAATAAAGAATACAATAATGGAAGTGAAGAATACATTACAGGGAATCAACAGATTAGATGAAGCAGAGGATCGAACAAGTGATATAGAAGATAAGGTAGCAGAAAACACCCAATCAGCACAGCAAAAAGAAAAAAGAATCCAAACAACTGAGAAGAGTTTAGGGGACTCTGGAATAAAGTCAAGAGTACCAACATTTGCTTCATAGGAGTACCTGAAGGAGAAGAGAAAGAACAAGGAATTGAAAAGCTATTTGAAGAAATAATGACAGAAAACTTCCCTAACCTGGCAAAGGAAATAGATATACAAATCCAGGAAGCGCAGAGAGTCCAAAACAAGATGAACCCAAAAAAGCCAACACTAAGACACATTATAATTAAAATTCCAAATGTTAAAGACAAAGAAAGAATCCTAAAAGCAGCAAGAGAAAAGCAGTTAGTTACTTACAAGACAGCCCCCATAAGACCATCAACTGATTTCTCTACAGAAACTTTGCAGGCCTGAAGGGATTGGCATGAACTATTCAAATTAATGAAAAGGAAAGATTATTCTACCCAGCAAGGCTGCTGTTTAGAATCGAAGGGGACATAAAGAGCTTCACAGACAAGAAAAAGCTAAAGGAGCAATCACCACCACAGTATTACAAAAATTTTAAAGAGACTTCTTTAAGAAGATGAGAAGAAGAAGAGGAGGAGGAGGAGGAGGAGGAGGAGGAGGAGGAGGAGGAGGAGAAAATATCATAAAGAAAAAAATCCTCACTGACAAAAACACACAATAAAAGCAGTAGATCAACTAACACTAAAGCTAGTACAAAGGTTAAAAAGCAAAAGTAGGATGATCATGTGTAATTATAATAGGAAATTAAGTGATACATACAAACACACAAATGAAGTAAAAAATAATAGCAAAAACAGAAACATGGAGGGGTGAGTAAAAATAATAGTGATAGTAGAATGTGTTCCAGATTAAGCGAATAGCAACTTAAAATAGACTGCTATAAACAAAGCTTGGTATATATGAAGCACTTGGTAAGTATAAACCAAAAATCCACAAGTGATATACAAGAAAAAAAGAAGAAGGAATGCAAATACAACACTACAGTGAGTCAACAACATACAAGAGAGTAGAAAGAAACAGAGAACTACAAAAGCAATCAGAAAACAATTAACAAAATGGCAGTAACTACATACTATCAATTATTACTTTAAGTGGAAATGGATTAAATGTTCCAATCAAAAGATGAATAGATAATGAAGAAGTGGTGCATATATACAATGGAATATTATTCAGCCATAAAAAGTAATGAAATCTTACCATTTGTGACAACATGGATGGACATAGAGTGTATTGTGCTAAGTGAAATTAGTCAGACAGAGAACAACAAATACCATATGATTTCACTTATATGTGCAATCTAGAAAACAAAATAAATGAACAAGCAAGATAGAAGCAAACCCATAGATGTAGAGAACAAACTGATGGTTGCCAAATGGGAGGGGTATTGAAGGATGGTGAAAAAGGTGAAGGGATTAAAAAATACAAACTGGCAGTTACAAAATAGTTATGGGGACGTAAAGTAAAGCTTAGGGAATATAGTCAAAAATATTGTAATGTAATATTGTAATATATGGTACCAGTTTGGGTACCAGACTTATTTGGGAAATTACTTTGTAACTTCTATAAATGTCTAACCACTATGCTGTACAGCTGAAACTAATACAATATTGAATGTATTGAATAATTTAAAAATAGCTTTTAAAAATGAGTAGGAAATATGAACGTTTCATTCAAAGATTTCACTATGTTGAAAGCTCAATTTAAATTTTTGTACAAAGACAGCTGCAATTAATTTATTATGAGTCTGTCATTTCAACTTCCTAAAACCCCAGAAAATATACTTCCATAGGCACCATTCTCTTTAAATTGCAGGGGTTTTTATTGTTGTTTTAATAAAAGAGTTTTAGAGGCTTCAAGAATCTCTGTCAAAAATTGGATTATGAAAATCAACCATCCATACAGACCAGTTAGAAAGAAGTCAGACAGCTTAATTTGCCTAATCAACAACTTTAAACCTTCATCTTCAAACTCATAACACTTTCCAACTCATTAAAAAGAGGAATTGCTTGTCATCTATGAATATCACCAGCTGATACCACAGAAGATAGTGATCTAAGCAAAGCATCCTTTGAGGACAAAAACCACAGCTGCTGTCCAGGCAACAACACTATTTATTATATTTAATTACTAAAGCAAAACAAAATATAAAGTGTTTAAAATGGGTCAGCCAATCAACACTCATTACTTACAGTTTAAGAGCCATCAGGAAATATTTTATATAATAAACATCAGCTGATAAACAGGACATTTTTATTGTTCTCACTAATACAAAGCTGTTTCTCAGTCAATAGATTCTCAATTCATCCTTCAAATCCCTTTCCTCCTTCAACGATAATCATTTATGAGCACCTATTATATGCCTGGCACTATTCCTCCCTGAAGGATCCATACTGGTGAGTATTAGTTTTCCATATTCTACAACTTACCTTTCACATCTGACGATTCTACAGAAAATGCAACTCCTTGTGATGTTAAGCAGTAGATATGTTCTTTAAGTTAATGGCCACATTTAAAATCTAATTCCCTAAAAGGAATTCATTTCACACAAATACGAATTAGCTCCCACAACACAGATTTCCTCTGGAATAGCTTTCTCCTAAAGTCTTTTACTAAAACCAACCTTAGCAAAGCTCAACTCCAAAAACCCATTCCAAAAGCAACTTTGAAGTCCCAGTGAATGAAATGGAGTTTGAATAGTTAATCACACTCCATTAAACATGCCAATATTTTAATCAAAATAAATAAGTTCGCCTGCTCAGGAAGGCAGGTTGCTTACCTGCTTCCTGTCATTGACTTGCTCTGCCAGCAAGGTTATTGGAAAGGTCAGGACATTCAGAGGTGACTCAGACAGTGGTGGGAACATGTGGATTCATAATGGTTTCCTGCTTCTACACAAAGCATCCCAGAAAATGATTAAAGCTCATCAACTGCAGGAAATGACTGGGGTAAGATGACTGCAGCTGACAAATGAGTATCACTCACCTTATCCCACAAGAGTATGTCAAGCCAGCCTCCACTTCTGAGCTGTTTTGCCATGTCCTTGAAACCCTGAGAGTTTAATTCATCTTTTAGAAGATGAAGCTGACCCAAGCTAAGTCTAAATCCCTTGAAGGCAAAGGTTTTCAAATGCTCTGTAGTGTAATAAAAATTACCTGGAGTGCCTGCCTCATCCTAGCTCTTCTGAATCAGGATCTTTGTGTGGCTTTGGACTGGGTTGTGCTTGTTTATACATGGTGCTGATATTTCTGGAAGAGTTGATGCTGTTTTAGAAACACTAATCTAAGATCACTCTCCCTCCCCACCCAAAAAAAAAGCAATCCACTCTCTAACGGAAAGGTATAAGAAATGACCACTTGAGAGTGAAAGGAAGTCAGATTGGTGTTCAAAACCTCCAAGAAGAAAAAGCTACCAGAAAAATAAAGAAATAAAGGAGTTGAAGTCTGTCTCAGGCTAAGAGCTACATCAATCTCACTTAAACCTAGACCAGGTTATACAAGTGTTTCTTCAAAAAAGTGATACCACCCACTCTATTCAGTTAAATTTCAGAGAGATGAAGAGAGAGAGAGAGAGAGAGAGAGAGAGAGAGAGAGAGATGCCACCAGCCTAAGAGTGATTCCTACAGTATGGAGCTCTTGCTGCAGAAAGAGCCTGAACTAAGAGCACGATTACAAGAACAGTAAAAAAAACCCGTGTTTCTCAGAAGGAGCTGAAGTACTTAAAAGCAGGATTTAGAACTCCACAGTGGGTGGGGCAAAGACATGGATATATATATATATATAATACCAGCTGTGTCTTTCATTTCTCAGACCTCAGCTGATTCCTTCTCTTATTGGGAGAAAGTTCCTTGTAGCAAGAAACCACATCATCGCATCCATTCAGTAAATCCAGGGGACAAGAGCTCACCTTCACCCTTCCCACCCATCTTCCCCTTGATTAGCTCTTTCTTGGAAAGGCCTTGTGTAAGCCAATGCCAGTTTGCTGGATGATAATTAACTGGAAATATACTGAAGTAGACATAGGCATTAACTTCACTTGTGGGAATCTAATCTAAATTCCAAATTGGCCTTCTAACAAGCATCTTAGGGAAGAAGATCAACATCTCACACTTTCAATGGTCTGGCCAGGCATTCTCTCGGAGGCATACCAATGCTGAACCTCTCTTTTCTTCCAGCACAGATTGACAGGGCTGGCATAAGTCTCTGACCAGGTCTGGGACCAAGCCTGTGGCAAAAAGCTATAAGACCAATCTGAGGTCTGTGAGATCCAGCCAAGATTTCCTATGAAGGGATTAGGAATTCAAAATATTGACCAAGGCTGAAATTAAGCCAAAGTGAAAACACCCAGGAAAGGGCTAAGCCTTGGCTTACACCTGTCTGGTCACAAATGGGCACTGACAAGTCTGTCACCTCAACACACAAGGCCTCCTTGCCCGTTAGAGGCAAGTCAGCAAGGTGGGAGACATCCAGGAAGGACAGAGGGACAATATGGTCAATGGAAGAGTCAGAAGACATTCTTAGGTGCATGTGATCCAGGCGTCCATGGAAGCATAGAGGCCTCAACAAAATGCCCTGTAACTGCCAGCAGTGATGGTGAAGGTTCCGGATGCCTGCATTTGAAGAACAAAACCATTCAAAGAGTGAGAGTGAAAACTCACGCATAGGTATTAAGAAAACCCACTGAAAGCTAACCCACGTAGTTATATATCATAAAGTAGGCCTATCACTAATGCAAGATCAACAAATAAGGCCAAGGAGCCAAGCTGTCTTGTCTGTTTCAGTGTTTACTTAGTTGAAACGCTAATTAATTTAGCCTTATCATATTTATATTGATTAGTATAAATCTATGATGAGTGTCTATTCCATATTTCAGATATTCCCAGAAGTGCTGAAAAAGAAATTATGTCAACCGAAAGTGGAGCTACACGACATTATATCCTAACCTTACTGTTGCTCCCGCTATCTCCACATTCAATCTAAACTTCTGTACCTAACTTCCCAGACTTTTCATGAATTGACCCTACTTTAAATGTCCAAGGTTTTTTCCTAGTATAGGCCTCTGTTCCAAGTGTGAAAGCCGTATGCCGTAATTCCCTGTACCTCTTTACCTTTACTCATGCCAGTCCTCATACTAGGTTGCTTTTGTCTCTCTGCCTCTGTTGGTCCTATTGCATAAATTGGGTCTTTTTTGATTGCAAGTGACAGAAACTCAACCCTAATGTCTTAAGTAAAAAAAAAGAAAGTTTTGGTTTGCATAACTAAAATGTACAGAGTAAATACTGGTTTCAGCAACTCAAACAATATTATCAGATCCAATTTCTCTCCATCTCTCAGCTCTTTCCTATACTGAGTTGGCTCCATTCTCAGTCATGCTTGTCCTTCATGAAGGCAAAATAGCTGCAGTTAAAAGAAAGACCTCATTGCTGATAATTCTAAAAGTTCTAGTGTTGAATCTTATTAGCTCTGATTGACCTGAACTGGGTCATGTGTTCTTCCCAGAATTAACTGTGGCTCAGGAATGGCATCCAGTGATGGCTCGGCATTAGGGTCGGATCATGTCCTGGAGCCAGGAGTGGAGTCAGGGTCCCACGAAACACACAGGCTGAAAGGAGCAGTTAGTTCCCCACAGCAAAGTCAGAGAATTTGTATCTTAAGAGGAGAGAGTGAGAGTTGGGAAGAAAACAAAGATACTCTCCACACCTGCCATGTGTTCTTCCTCAGTGAGATTTCAATCCAAAATGTTTTGTTTGTTTGTTTCTTTTGTTGCAGTTATTGTTAATACCAAACAATTAGCTCATGTTGTAGAGCTTTGTTCACTAAATGCCATACATGTGCCTGTTTTGTTTCTCTAACTAGACTGGAAACTCCTTCTGCACAAAAAGCGTGGCATTTCTCATTTTGTATTTCTCTCTCATTGACATTCAATAAATAATTAACTTTGTGCTAGGCATTGTATCTTGAAAAATTCATCGGCAGTGATGTTTGGTAAGCAATGTTAGTTAGTCCTGCTGCACAACTCAGAATATACAGTCTACATTATTTGATGATCTCTTGGATGATATTTGGCAACATTTCTCTCCAAAAGCAACCACTAACCAACAACAAACAAAACAAACAAACAAAACAAGATTATCTCTCTCCCTTTCTCTCAACCTCTCTCTCTCCCTCTGTGAGTTCTTCTCCACCTCATTTTCATCTTTGAAAAGCAGCAGAGGATCTGGCTCCAGGCCAGTGGTCCAGGAAATCAGCTCACACTTCCGCCCCTCAGAGTTTCCAATCTCATTCCAAGTCCCCACTGGGAATCACTTTGCCCACATGTTGGGAATTGGACGGTATTGAGAATATCTTATTTGAAAGTGAAACTGGGTCCTGGCTCCCTAAAAAGACATCATTATCTATATTAACCACTTTCTTGAATCCAGTATTCATCCAGTGCCAGTATATTTCCAGTTCCTGGTATTTCCATTAAATAGAAAAAACAGACAATTGAGGCCAGAGTGCGCTCTCTCGTTCTCTCTCTCTCTCTCTCTCTCTCTCTCTTTCTTTCCTCTTTCCTACAACTAAAATGTTTATGCTAGTTTTTGCAATACTACATTTTGTTGAGTAATAGGAAAAAAACTACTAAATTGGTGGGAGACTACAAGAAATCCCAAGTGCCTACTAGCCTGAGTTGATCAGATGGGGGATTCAGGTCCCATTGCACCTCCTTAATCTTACTGGAATCTTGAAAATACTATTTAAATGTGTTAAGCTGCTTACCTAAGTGTTAATGATGATAGATAGGGGCTCAAGTTGCAGGTTGAGAAATGAGAGATTTGGAGATTTAAAAATGAAGAATAATCTCATATGTATTCCTTTTTATCATTCAGCAAATATTTATTGAATTCCTGCTGTGTGTTAGGCATTGTGCTAAGATCTGGGGGTATAACAGAGAACCAGTCAGACATGATGGGTTGCCCAGATAGTAAAGGTTTTATCCAGAGAGCTCTAAAAAAACAGGATGCACTCTCTTACTACCCTGTGGGCTTGAGCTAAACCTTAACGTTAACCTCTCAGATTCTTGCTGGCGCTATGATTCTGAAGTGGCCACACACCCACCCCATGTCCCGATCCATCATAGTACTGTATTAAAGCGACTCCTCTGAGATCATAAAACGGCCTCAATGACTTATGGTTTCTTTCCAAGTTTTCAAGGGTGACATCTTCAGTTTCAAATCAAACAAGGTCAACCAGTGTGAGACTTATTAGAGGAGTCAGATTGCAATTTTCTTAAGGACTTGCCTCACTGCTAAAATAATATCTGGTAAGCATATTACTGTCTTCAGAAGAAAAGTTGGCAATATAAATGCCAAACTTCGGGTGTGTTTTTCTTCCCATTGTCTGTATTCTAACTCTTTGAATTGTCATCCTTAGACTCTTTGATTTGCAGGATCCTGCATTCTTCCAATTGGCATTTAATCTGTCTGCAGAGTTGGGAGGGAGGAGGGCACACCTTTGCCATAAGGCAAGGTTCTGAATGCTCTAAGCTTCAAGATTCCTTCTAGCTCCACAATTTGATGAGGAGCAGACTGGATATGGGAAATTACATGTAGCTACAGCATTCTCTCATGACATCTGATGAGGGAGATCTTTTCCCTCAAGGGGGGTAGCGTGGCCCAGCATAATGCCAGTGGGGGTCTGGGCTCCAGGCCTTTATCCTGTCAATGGGAACACCAAGCCACAAAGCATACGATGAGTTCAAATCCCACCCAAGGAGATGGATCAAAACCAGGAAAGTATCACAAAAAGACAAATACTCTATGATTCCACTTATATGAGGTACATAGAGGTGTCAAATTCACAAAGACAGAAAGTAGAAAGGTAATTGCCAGCGGCTGGGTGGGGAGGTGTGGGGGGTTACTGTTTAATGGGTATAGAGTTTCAGTTCTGCAAGATGAAGAGTTCTGGAGATTGGTTGCACAATAATGTGAATGTACTTATCACCGCTCAACAGTACACTTACAAATGGTTGAGATGGTAAACTTTATGTTATGTATTTTTTAACCACAATTGAAAAACAAAACAGGAAAGCTAAGTATGATGATACATCAAAAATGTATAAGTGAGGAAAGAAATAGAAAGCACAGCCCCCAGTCAGGATTAGAGCAGAAATTGGCACTGAGCATGGCCTGCAGTGAAGGGAGAGTGCCCACGACTGTTTCTGAAATCAGGGTTTTATAATAATCAAAATTTGCTTTTGTTGGAAGCTGACTGTGCAATACCATCTCGTTGTCCTGCTTTAGAGGCATCAGTCATGGTGGTCATAAGAGAGAGTGGTAAATGCCTCCCAGTCTCCACTAGAGAGCAGAGGCATGTACCTCAGAGATATATAGTCCTGAACCTTTAGAGCCAGCTTAAGAACAGAGCAAAACTTTTCAAATTGTCCTTAACATACTGTTCCTTTGGAGCTCACCAAATTGGGCAGGAACCTCAGAAAGAAAAGTATTCTTTCCTTGGTTAATGGCTTTTGAGAAGCAGAAAGAGGAGAAGGAAAGGATTAAAATAACAAGGGAAGAAAGAATCACCGAAAAATATTGAGTGTTATACTGTATCATAAAAATTTTACTATTTGTTTAGAAAGTCTTTGCAATAGTCACAATTTTGCCATTCAAAAATAATCTGGTCACTCCAAACTTAGAGCAAGCAATATTTTCAGGCTTCAATGCATTATACCACCCTGTGTGGAGTGCCATATTCAAATTTCCAACTGCCTGATGGCTATTGCCACACAGATGTGCCCTCTGGACTTCAAGCTAAACATTTGCAAAATTGAAGACAGACCAAGTGTGCTTGTCCTCCTGAGTTCCTTCAGCCATGGCACCAGCACCCTCACAGTCACCCAGGCTTAAACTTTGGAATCAAAGAAATTCTCCTCAACCCACATCAATTTGGTTGCCAAAGCCCTTCAGCTATACCTCAGCGATATTTGCCACACCCACCTCCTTCTCTCCCCTGCCTCTGCCACTGCCCTGATCCAGCTCTGAACATCAGACTTGTGTTGCTAGAGTTTCCTAATTGCTCCGAGCTTGCACTCACTCATTTCCTATCCACTCCAACTTTTAAATAGCCACCTGGGTTACACGCTTATACTCCTTCCTTAAATGCCTTCAGTGGCTCCCCAGTGTTCATAGATCAAAGTGCAAACTCCTCAGCCTCAATTTCAGGTTTCCAAACATCCTTTCCAAACCTTTCTCCTTAGCCCCATCTTCTACACCCATGCTGTGTCATATCCAACTACTCACCATTGCCCTATCATGCTAGGAAATTTCACATATCAATGCTTTGATTATGTTGTTCCCTCAACTATAATGCTTTTACTACCTCCCCACGCTTTTTCACTTATTGAAATTTTACCCATCTTTTACAATTCAGCCAAAATATCAAGTCCTCCATGAAACTTACCATAGCTTTTCCATAGGAATGAATCATTTCTTGTTCATACCCAACTGTTATTAAATACCACCAGTACTATGTGTTGGGTACAAAGCCACAGATCCTGTTCTCAGATGGTTTACAGTGATCTGTAAAGAAAATATGCTGTAGTTCTCATGTTATTCTTGCCTATATTTTGTTTATATTCCATCACCCCAGCAAGATTATAAATTTCTTGATGGTAGAAATCATGTCTCATTAATCTTCTTAACCACAATATATAGTAGGTGCTCAGTAGAAGTCAACTGATTCAATGATAAAAATGAGTAAATAAAAGAATTGAATGATTTATATTTATATGCCAATTTACTATATCACTACATTCTAGCTTTTAAAAGCAACAAAATTTCAAATATTTTAACCCTTGAATTTGATTCTCAACCAGGAACTCAAAGTTTCTCCTTTTCACATTTTTAAAAGCCACTGGATTTGCCAAGTTATATTGGAAATCAAGCCACCTATGCATCCCCAAAATGTCATATACCTTTCTAAAAGGTTCTTTTTATTTTTTTTTTAACACAAGTGTTAGTAGGCTTATTAGCCATCTATAGAATATTGTATGAATCCATTTGGTACTGACATTTCTCAGAATAATGCAGAAAATAAATTGTTCCCCTCCCTAATGTTGAATTATATTTTAATCTAGCTTCTATGGAGAGGATGAATATGTAGGAATTAACAGTGGAATCTACTGCTAATATATTATTTTTCCCTTTTTTTTTTTTTTACGTAGGTAACTGTATAGCTTTGAAGAAGGACAGTGTAAGAGATAATTCCCCAAGATCCACCAGAAAATCCTCTATCATTGTCAACATTTCCCTTAACCAATATTCAAAAGATAACAGAAGGAGAAATGCAGGACCATATTTGGTGGGTGCGATAGATTATTGTTTAGAAATAGTCATATACTTTTTTTAGCCTAGTTTTGTCCATGTGACTTATTTTGGCCAATAGAACATTATAGGGGATGACATGACCAGAAGCTTGAAAAACACTTGCACAATTGACCTTGCTCCCTTTCATTTCTGCCATCTCTCTGAGAAGAGCATCTACGGGTGGGCTTGATGGTCCCAGGAGGAAGAGAAACACACAGAAGAAGCTAGTCTAGCCAGACTACCCCAACTGGGCCCAACAGACACCAAAGCTAAATAAATGCTTATTGCTGTATGCCACTTGGATTTTGTGGCTATTTGCAATGCAACAATAATACAGTGAGCTAATAACTCCCTTCCTCACATCCCTCTAGTCTGGCAAACAACCATCTTCATCTTCACATTTGGACTCTGTTCCATACCTGATATCTTGTGCTGGACATCTTTTATTTGCCCCGCCACCAGATCCACTCTGCATCATTTTCCTTCCTACTTTCTGCCCTCGGACACTGACCTGGGTCAATTTCAACATGTTTCCTTCTTTCAGACTTCCATTTTGGATCAGCCAATGCGGAACCACAAAAAATTGCTGGTGGGGAGGAAAGTGAGGTCAGGATATTTATTTCACTGACTCCCTTCCTTACTGTGTCCCTTGACCAAGGGTCACTTCTCTCAGGGAGGCCTCCTCTACATGACTCTTTCTGGGTTCTGGGAACAGTTCCCTTGCTGGTCTATTTAGGCCTAGGGTGGCAATAGTCCAATTGCTACTAATCCCGGGTTACTGCACAGTATCCTGTGATGCTCTACACTCCAGAACATTCACATTCACAGATAGTCCCTTTGTAAATAAATCTTCCTGGAAATGTCCTAGTTTGAGTGTTTCATCTCTGTTCTGTTACGGTTCTGGCTGATATATGTCCATTCTTGACCTCTTACACCTTCTGCCAAGCATCATTTTTCTGAGGAGCCTTACCTATTGGATCCATCACCAGCTGTCCATCATTTAGACCTGTGCTTTATCAATCTATCTCACCTGATTTAAGATCTCTGGTCTTGGACATTGTCAAGGAGTCAGTCATTAAACAACTTGGATAGAGTGTGTACCAAGTGTTACTAGACACTAGAGATACAGAAGTCCCTGCTTAAGGACTTTATCACCTAGTGGAAAAGGCAGACAAATCCAATTCAAATTCAGTGTGGCAAGAACAACGATAGGGATATGCATAGAACACTATTGAAACCATAGAAGAAGGGGTATATAACACTGGACATTCAGAAAAAAGTAGGAACAGTGGCAGTAATGAAGAGAGAGAGAATATAATAATGTATATGTATAGCAGAATCAACTAACAGTCAGGGAAATGCAAGACTGGGTATTTCCAGATGTGTATCTTTTACCAGAAGAGTTCAGCTTTTGTTTTACACATTGGGCTTCCATAAAAACAATTCTCTTGAACAGAAATTTGAAGACTTTGAAATGTGAAAGCCTCTAAGTCACAGAAAAAGTGAAAAACAAGTTGGAAAACTGGAAATGCTAAAAATCTATGAATAAGAGAATAAATTCAGATGGACAAGAAAGCGGAACAGGGAACAGTAAATACTGGTGTTGCTTGGAACTAATAACATTAACTAAACTAGCTGCAGAACCTAAAGAGTAGCTTTCAGCAGCATGTACACCAAAGGGCAGAGGCAAAGACAAAGAGAAATTCTGTTGTTGTTTTTAATTGAGAATGCATGTGGTTTGATAAAATATCTACTCTAACTACATCTGTTAAAATGTACTAGAGCTCCAAGACCGTGGAGTAGATAAACACTGTGCATGCTTCCTTCTGCGAACAAATTAAAACTACAACTAAATTATAGAACAATCAACCTGGAGAACCTGAAGTCTGGCTGAACAGAAGTTTTATAACTAAGGATATAAAGAAGCTACATCAAGACTGGTAGGAGGGCGGCAGTGCAAAACTGGCTAACTCCAAACCTCCATGTGGTGGTTGAGAACTGGGAGGGATTCTTGGCCACGGAGGTTCTCCCCAGAGGATCGACAGACACCAGCTCCACACCAGCCTCCCCAGCCCAGAGTTTTGGTGCTGGGAAGAAAAGCCCCCAAAAGAACTGGCTGTAAAAAACAGTGCAGATTCTGACCATCCGGGAGCGATGGGAGGCAGCAGGAAATCCAGCCGTTCCCTTAAAGGGCCCTCACACAGACTTTCTTACTCCCAGGCACTCACCTTGGGCTCCAGCAGAGGAACAGTAACTCAGGGGTATCAGAGACATACAAGGGGCAGACCGAGTTTCTTCAGGTTGAAGGCTGGAGGACAGTTGCCATTTCCCTGTGAGGCCCTCCTCCCTTGCAGCTGGCACGTGAGCACCATCTTTCCTGTGTTGAACCTGCCCCCTCATGGCCAAATCTGAATCTGATTGGTCTGGTGAGCTCTGTAGCTCCAACCTGCTGACTCACTGAGACCCCGCCCCATCCAATTTCCCCAACACTGAAGGCACTTTCTCGAAGAACAGCCACCCTGCCAGCATTGCACTCTTTCTTGGAAAACTATCATAGTCCAACAGACCCCAAGTGGGTGGCAACTGACCTCGGAATGCTCTGAGACTTTTGCTGAGTAGCTTTAGGCTCAGCACTGGCATCAAACCAGAATTTACATTAACCTGGTGACCACAACTATTCCCATTCTAGTGATTCCCTGAGATCTTACCTCACCCAACTTGTATACCACATGAAGCTTTAACAGTGGCTGAACCTTAGGGGAGCTGGCAGGTGACAGCAGGCCTTAGGTTGTCCTAGCATTTTGAAGAGCTACCCCAGGCCTAGTATTGGTAGCAGATGTCCTCGGCTTGCAGCGTGGCCTCTCCCACATGCCTCCAGGGTTAGGAGAGGAAGTGAACAACCACAGATCACTTTGTAGCTCTTACCAGGTAGTCCCTGGCCAGTCATAGACAGTGGGTGACCTGGGCCTGCACAGGAGCCCCTTGCAAGAGGCCCCAGAATCAACATACTTAGAGGTTAGCTTCAGACCACAGCAGAGTACTACACAATTAGCTCCACAAGCAACTGTGGGGACAGAGTCCCAGAGAGCAGTTTCCAGGCTCTCTACCTCATGTGGAAAGGTGTTGACTCAGTAATTAGATGGCCATCAGCTGTAGAGAGTTGGCCATCCACTGTGGTTGGGTGACTATCAGCTGTTACCAGTTAGCCATTAGCCACTGATATAAATACCATGGCTATGCTGGGGGGGGGTTGGTGGGGGGGTTGGTTGTCAGAGAAGCAGATGGCAGATTGTGGCTCCTGCTTCCTGTATCACCAACCCAGCCAGCAGTGAGAAATAGTGGTATGAACCCCCTATCCATGGCTCTGTTCATGTTCCTTTTTGGCCCCACCACATCCTGTGTTCTTGTGTGGGGAGCAGGAGCTGAGACCCTGCATGACAACAGCACACCCAAGAGCAATATTAACAGACACCAGAGCCCACTGAGGCAAATACCACTCAGTGGGGTAAGCTCCCCACAGAGCAACCCATAAGCTGTGGATGTGAGCAAACCCTACAGTCAATCAGTCTGAGGGTCAATCCCACCCACTGATGTGCCAATAGCAACCAAGGCTCAACTATAACAAGAGGGCACACACAACCCACACAAGGGACACACCTGAAGAACCTAGTGCAAGTGACCAGGCAGGCTGTGCACTGGACCCCACAGAGCATCTACTACATAAGTCCACCCAGCCAAGATGGGGTGACATAGCAGATCTACGTAATACACAGAAACAAACAGAGAGGCAGCCAAAATGAGGAAACAAAGAAATATATCCCAAATGAAAGAACAGAAGAAAACTCCAGAAAATAACTAAACAAAATGGAGGCAAGCAACCTACCAGAGACAGAATTCAAAACAATGGTTATAAGGCTATTCAAGGAACTTAGTAATAACTTCAAAAAAGAGATAGCAAGCATAAAAAAGGGCATAGAAACCATAAAAAATAACTAGTCAGAGAAGCGGACGGCAGATTGTGGCTCCTGCTTCCTCTAGCTTCAATAACTGAATATACAATATTCCTGTATATACAATAACTGAAATGAAGAAGCATGAATAGGAATCACCAGCAGACTAGATGAAGCAGAGGATCAAATAAACAATTTGGAAGACAGGGTAGCATAAAACACCCAATAGAAACAGCAAAAAGAAAAAAGAATTTAAAAAAATTAACATAGTTTAAGAGACCTCTGGGACAACATCAAGTGTAACAACATTCGCATGACAGGGGCACCAGAAAGAAAAGAGAGAAAGCAAGAGATTGAGAACCTATTTGAAGAAATAATGACTGAAAACTTTTTAACCTGGTGAAAGAAATAAACATACAAGTTCAAGAAGTGCAGAGTCCCAAACAAGATGAACTCAAATAAGCGCACACAAAGACACATTATAATTAAAATGGCAAAGGTGAAAGACAAAGAGAGTATCCTAAAAGCAACAAGAGAAAGGCAACTAGTAAATCATAAGGGAGCTCCCATTAGATTGTCAGCTGATTTCTCAACAGAAACTTTGCAGGCCAGAAGGAATTGGCACAAAATATTCAACATGATGGAAAGCAAGGAACTACAACCATGATTACTCTACCCAGCAAAGCTACCGTTTAGAATCAAAGGACAGATAGTTTCCCAGACAAAAAAAGAAGCTAAAAAAGTTCATCATCACCAAACCAGTATTTAAGGAATGTTAGATGGACTTCTTTAAGATGAAAAAAAAAAAAAAATCAAAATTATGAATAACAAAATGACAATAGTTACATATCTATCAATTACTTTCAATGTAAATGGATTAAATGCTCCACTCAAAACACATAGAAGACTGAATGCATAAGAAAAGACCCATACATATGCTGTCTACAAGAGACTCACTTCAGATTAAAACATACACACAGACAGAAAATAAAGGACTGGAAAAAGATATTTTATGAAAATGGAAATGGAAAAAAAAAAGCTGGGGTAGCAATATTTATACCAGACAAAATAGACTTTAAAACAAAGACTATAACAAGAAACAAAGAAGTACCTGGTGATCCCACTTCAGGGTGTTTATCTGAAGAAACCCAAATGCTACTTCAAGGGGACATGTGCATACATATGTTCATTGAAGCATTGTTTATAATGGCCAACATGTGGAGGCAGCCTGGATGTCATTCGATGGAAGAATGGATAAAGAGGAGGTGGTACATATATACAATGGAATATGCTGAGTGGACTATGTCAGACAGAGAAAGACAGAGGCCATGTGATTTTGCTTATATGTGGAATCTAAAGAACAAAATAAACAAAGGAAACAGAAACAAACTCATGGATACATACAGAAAACATACTGATGGTTGTCAGATGGGAGGGGAGTTGGGGGTGAGTAAAAAAGGGGAAGGGATTAAGAAGTACAAATTGGTTGTTATATAGTAATCTTGGGGATGTAGAGTATAGCATAAGGAATATAGTGAATAATATTGTAATAACTATATGGTGCAGATGGGTACTAGATTTGTTGGGGTGACAGATGGGATGGATTGGGGGGCCTGATGAAAACGGTGAAAGAATTAAGAAGTGCAAACTGATAGTTACAAAATAGTCATGGGGATGTAAAGTAAAGCGCAGGAAATATAGTCAATAATATAGTAATAATTATGTATAGTGCCAGGTGGGTACTCAGAAGGATTATTTCTTAAATTATATAATCATTTCTTAAACTATACAAATGTCTAACCATTATGCTGTACACCTAAATTTAATATAAAATAATACTGAATGTCAATTGTAATTGAAAAATTTTAAAGGTGGCGGGGGAAGTGAAGGGGAATAAGAGATCCAAATATCCAGATATAAAACAAATAAGTCATGGGGATGTAATGTACAGCATGGGGAAGTAGTCAATGATATTGTGATAACAGGGTACAGTGTCACATGGTTGCTGGACTTATAGTGATCACTTTTTTAGGTATATAAATGTTGAATAACTATGGCGGACACCTGAAGCTAATATAATATTGTATGTTAGCTATATTTTAATGAAAATCTTTTTTAAAAATAAAATGGAAAAAATGTAAATCAGACTGGAAAAAAACAGATGTACTACAAAAAAAAAAAAATGCTCTTCATTTCAAAGACTATACCATACATACAAACATAACTAATACATTTAAAAAAAACTATCCAAAAGATTAATTAGGAGGTTATGCTCCTGTCATTTGGATAATTGGGGAGGGAGTGTATAGAACCGTTGGCAGGTTTCAGGAACGGGTCTAAAAATACCTGTATCCTAAGGAGAACCAGTCCTCAGCAGAGATGGAGAAAGTGGCAGGACTCAATTAATTATCATTAACTGAGCGCCTAGTCTTTGAGGTTTATGCTATACACTGATTCTTATTCATAATCAGCGCTAACATTTACTGAGTCTTATTATGTCCCAGGAGTTATGCTACAGGTTTATTAATTATGATAATTAATAAAATCATAAAAAATTATAGTTTTGTTAATAAAAATAAACAAAAATAATTAGTAATATTAAAAGATAATTATTGAACAGTTACTATGTGTCAGGCATCACGCCAAGGATTTTATATACTTATCTAATTTCATCCTTGCAATATCCATAGGGGGATATCATTCATTCAACAAATATTTTACTTTTCTCCATGTATATCTATATTGCGTGAATTGTTTAAAAGAACATTGTGAATTTTGTAAACAAACCAAAAAACATGTAGATACATACAATGTTTCCTATATTCTAGTGCCTATGCTCAAACTGGAGATACAACCGTGGACAAAATAGACAAGGTCTTACATCATCTGTATACCTGAAATTTATGTAACTTTACTAATAATTGTCACCCCAATAAACTTTAATTAAAAAATATTAGACAAGGTCACTATTCTCAAGAAGAGTTAGAAAGAGAGACAGACAATTCTAAATAAACAAGTAAATACATAATATATCTGCTGGTAGTAAGTCATGAAGTGTAGAGTAATGGAGAGCAGGAAAGATGATGAAGAAATGGTATGGAGAGGGATGGAGGGACTCTTTTACATAAGGTGGTAGGAAAGCCCTCTCTGAAAAGGAGATATTTTAGTAGACCCTGAAAGAGGTGAGAGTAGAATTGTTCCAAGAAGAGGTAACAGAGGTAAATACCATAATTAGACCCATCCTAGAAACCAAGAGTCCGGATCCACAGAGGGTGGCACAGACAGTAAATTTCACCAAGTACTTCATTTGTTCTCCCACATTTCCCTTTCTCCTTTCAGGTAAGCAACATAATGATGAGATTGGGAAAAGTTTACAATATAATATATAAAATTTGAGTCATTTGTTTTTCTTTTATAGAATTCTATGTCCATTATTGCAAAATTAATAATTTTTTGTAAACCAAACAATATAGAGATATGTTAAAAATAAAAAGGTGAAAGTATCCCTTAATCCCACTTTCCAAAGGGTACCAACATTAACGTGTGTATCCTTCTAAACATCTTGTTATACTAGCATATTATTATGTAGCAATAAGGAGAGTAATTTCATATCTATTAAAATTAAGTGTGACTATCATTTGACTGACCAATACCACTAGTCTAGATGATGAAGTATAAGTAAAAATGATATATGTCACTTCTAAGGTGAGGCAGTAAAAGCCAACACTCAGTTCTCTCGTTTCTTTCTTCCTCAGCTACTGAAAGTATGGAGCCTCTGTGTTCCAGATGCAGCTACAAGACTATAGATGCAGTCTACTTGACTGTATGGAGCAGAGCACTCCTCTCCCCATCCCTGACTGGCATTATGAGTGAGAAATAAAATCCATTATGCTAAGTCTTTGAGGCCTGGAGATTGCTTGTCATTGCAGCAGTTATTGCACCAAATAATACAGAGAGGTAAAGAAAATTGCCCAAGTTTTCCTAGCTAGCAAGTAGATGGGCTAGATTCAAACCTAAGTTTCAGTGCAAAGGCCCCACTCTTACACTGCTCTCCGTAAAATGTCATATTGACCTTAATAAGCTATCTGGCAAGAGAGGTAATACTAGTCTCATTTTACAGAGGGGAAAACTGAGATTTACAGATAATGTTATGTAGGTGTTCAGCTTGCTCAGTCAGTAGAGCATGAGATTGTCAGAGATAAGGTCATTTGTTGATGATCACACAGCTGGCAAGTAGCATAGCTCAGATACAAATTGTCTATATCAAAGGCTCATAGTCTCCTTTCCTCCACACTGAAAATGAAGGCTCATCCTACTTATGAATTAACTCACAAGCTGGTATACTCATTTATTTCAGTAATCAATATAGTAAAAAAAATTTAAATACTGGACCCTCTCCCCATTTACCTTCTGTGGTGGACCATTGCAAAAAGCTTTATGGCAATATTATCAATATTACCAAGAACCAATAGTGGGCAGTACACCTGCACTTCAATTTATATGTTAATTTATACACTTTTGAAATAAAGTAGTGAAAACATCTCATCGAAAATCTACCTACACACCATTTTCAAAATTGTGTGTGTTAGACCAATGACCCAAAAATCCCCATCTCCCACATCAGTGTAGTTCAGCAGCACTGTGAGTTGACTAACAGTGCATCGTGTAATAACACTCCCAACATGATCTGAGGAAATTTCCCAGCCAGTGTCCACCAATTCAGGCTTCACCAGACACAGAAGCAGTAAAGCCTATTGGTAATGGATTCAAAAGAAAGGGTATCCATTACATAGAAAAAAGCAAGAGGATCAGTGACATTTCTGCATGTGTCCTCTTAGGAAAAGCACAGTCAGAAAAAGCATTGTCATTAGGATAAAGAGAACACCAAACTTGAAACATCAGGGAGTAGGACAGAAATGTTTTCTGCAATCTCGCCTATACGAAAATAGATGGAAATTATTAGCTAACAGCTTAGTGTGGCCATGTTACCTCACAGAAATAATTTATTATCTCTCAATGTTCAGTGGGTTACTCAACTCAAAATTTAGCATGGGTCAGAATCACCTGGAAAGCTTCATAAAACACAGATTCCTGGGCCCCATCCTTAAAGATTCTGATTCAGCAGGTCTGGGCCTGGGATGAGGTCAAGAATTCCCATTTCTAACAGGTTCCCAAGTAGTGCTTGGAGGGACCACACTTTGAGTACCAAATCTTAGGGATTTTAGGGAGGATTGAGTGGAAGGAGGAGAAATAATTATAAAGGAAATCAAAGAAATAAAATAGATTTTTTTCTGACCTAACAAAAAACTTCAGTGTTCAGTGTGAAAGAGCACACTAATAATCAGAAGATATATTGAGATATGCCTTAGTAAGACTTCTGAATTTCAAAATACATTACATTACTTGGGCAAAAGGGACTTTGCAGATGTGATTAAGGGTATGAACCTTGAGGTGGGGAGATTATCCTGTATTATCTAGGTGTGCCTACTCTAATGGATAATATAAGTACTTCAAAATGGAAAAACTTTCTCAGTGCCAGAGAAACAGAGATGGCAGCATGAGAAGGAATTGGCCTGTCATTGCAAGCTGAAAGATGGAGGAAGGAGCTAAGAGCAAAAGAATACTGGTGGCCTCTGGAAGCTGGAAAAGGCAAGCAAATAGATTCTGCCCTAGAGCCTCCAGAAAAGAATATAGCACTGTTGACATTGATTTTAGCCCAATGAGACCTATGTTTGCTTTATGGTCTACAGAACTGTAAGATAATAGACTTGTATTGTTTAAGCCACATTATCTGTGGCGATTTGTTATAGCAGCAGTAAGAAACTAATACAGGCATGAATACCAGGAGGGAGATCATCATTGAACACCAGGTACCACACCTGACCTATAAGAGTCCTTTCCTAAGAATTTAAAATTAGAACTAGAAATCAATCACTCTCTTAGATGAAAGAGATCTAAATCCAGAAATTGCTGGTTGTAACCCATTTTCTAACGTGTTCAGAATACACAATTTATAATTTTAAAAATAAATTAATGTTATCAACACTAATTGGAAAGTAAAAAAAATCCCAGATACTTAACCTTCTGTATTTCTTGTGTTGTGCAAAAGAGGTTTGACTGATTTACTTAAATAATCAGTCTATTTACTCCAACTATAGAATCATTTAAGCTTAGAAACAGTCATTTTGCCTTAACTAAGTTCCCTGGGTAAGAAAGGAATGTATACATATGACTTGGTAGATACGAAATACTCAAATATAACTAATCTTACATAGGACCTAGATTGTGTGAAGCTGAATATCTTGAGGGGGGTTTAAGGCATTAAGAAGTTAGGCATCTGAGTTGCCTACCTAACTGGAAGGCAAGCTGTCTGTGCCAACAAACTGGAGATAACTAGTCAGAGAGAGAATAAACATTCAGGTGTTTCTAGTACAAGTTTTTATACGATTCACATGTCAAGTCTGGTTGTAGGATAATGAGGTGGAAATTATCCAAAGTCTCAATAATATCTACTTGCTTTCCCTTCTTCAATGGTTCTGTTATTTACACAAGCAAAAAATTGAAATACAAAGAGTGTGGAATTGTCCAGTTTTCAGCTATTACTTTGCTCTTCTCCTTTCTACTCACCAACATTCACTTCTCCAGAAAAATCTGTAATGAGATGTTTGGCCAAGTTTGTGTTAATGGAACATTGTATTTCTAACCTGTTTAGAATAAAAATAATGTTTAACATAGATATCAAAGAACTGAGCCAGAGTTCTTCCTTTGATAGCAACAAAATTTTGGTGAATGAAGGAAAGCTCATGCTTTTAAATGTTCATGTCTTTGTCTTCTTTTAGACAGGACAGAAATAGAAGTGCCGAGAAAATGCAGGAAAGTTGCTTTACTAACACAGGCCCAAACTATTTTTATAAGCAAAGTTAAATTAATGAAACCTCTGGGTTATCTAAGGAGATAATAGAATTCAAACTTTATAAACTTACCCACAATACTATTTATTATAGAATTACACAGTTGAACTTCTTGTTTTTATTTTACCTTCATAAGAAAAACAAATACATTCCAAGAATCCCTTCATCTATTTTATACTATCTTACTGTGTTTCCCCGAAAATAAGACCTAGCCAGACAATCAGCTCTAATGTGTTTTTTGGATCAAAAATTAATATAACACCCAGTCTTATTTTACTATAATATAAGACCGGGTCTATAATATAATATAATACAATACAATATAATACCAAGTCTTATGTTAATGTTTGCTGCAAAAGACACCTTAGAGCTGATTGTCTGGCTAGGTCTTATTTTCAGGGAAACATAGTAGTTCTATTATTCTAAGAATAAATGTTTTACAGATTACTTTTCTGCTTTACTCCACCAAAAATATTATATAGATATCTGAAAAACATATTATCAGATCATTTCAAGAAATAATCTCTTCCCTATGACCCCTGTGACCAATAACTGCAAATACAAACAAACAAAATAGCAAAACAGGTTGGTCCCTGTTCTTTCTTATTTCAGTGAATTGCATGGGATAATCTCATTCCTTAGAACTGGAAGTTTCAGAGGCAAGAACTAGTGACTACTCTGCTTTTACCCTCCACTCCCCACCACAGCCAACTGTGCACATTCAGTCTGGGCCTCCCTTTCCATTCCCACATTTCAGGTCCTTGTTACCTCTTTCCCCTGAACTATCTTAAGAGCCTCCCAACTATCCTCTGTCTCTTTACCTTCTACAAGCCATGAGGGTTGAGTTAGATTCCTAAAACCCATTCCTGCTCACCTCCTGTCATGAAGTCTGTTGCCCACAGAATAAAATCCAAATGCTGTGTAATAGTCAAGGCCCCCTTAATTTAGGCTCAGCATCTCCCATCTCCATCCCCATAGTACTCTCCCGCTCCTCCTAGCCTTCTCTTCTCTAGCCTCACCCCCACCACTGCCAGAACATGCACTAGTTTTCCAACTTTGATTATACTGCTCCCTCTACATAGAATACTGCTCTTCTTCACCTCAATGCTTCCAAATTCTGCCCTCTCCCTGAAGCTTTGATCCCCCCATTCTGACCGGAAATAATTTCCCCTGCACCTATGTGCCATGCTACTTCATTTTTATGTCTACTACATCCCCCATCACAAGCTGACCTATAGTGCAGTCATCTGTTCTCCCAAGCACAAGGATCGTGCCTCGTCCTTCACTCATCACACAGAGCTTTTCTTATACTGAAACTAGATCAAAACCATTTTACTGAATTGAATTCACAAGGGCCAAACTAGAGGAAAAGGGGGTTGAGGATGGGGGAGTGACATTCTGTTATAATGAAAGGTTACCATTCTTAACTTGATAAATTCTAAATTCATTTCAACCACAAAGAGTGTACCCAGTAGCTACTGATGGGGCAAAAGAAAAGTGAATCTCTAAGAAAAAGGGTTAATGACAAAACTAATTCTATTCTTTTCATATTTTTTATTTCAAAAATCTTGTTCTATTTTCCTGGGACTTTTCCAAGTAAAAGTTGGAAGACTGGCTGGAACTGATTCATGGTGTCCACATGCTTTATCTTTAGCACATTGTCCAGAGCAGTATGGACCAGAATTAGCCATGTACATGCCAATAGCTACAGAGAGCCTACCTGTGACTCACCTGCCATGAGCCCATAGTCTGAGTGAGTAACGGATAAGAGGAGCTGAGGTCACCACATGAGCATATGGATGGTTTGTCACCACCAGCACTCCAAGAATAGCATGCAGGAAACTGATTCTATTTGTTAGTATCCTGACTTATACCTCTAGCTGTATAACCCTGGGAAAATTACTAACCCTATCTGTGCCTCAGTTTCCCCACCTTTTCAAAGGTAGCTACCTTCATTTTCCCCACTATTGTAAATGGTATATTAATTAATTTATATTACATAAATTAATTTATTTATATTTTATATAATATAAATTAATTTATTTATAAATATAAATTAATTAATTTATATTTACATAAATTATATGTAAAATATAATTACTGGCCAGAGTAAGCACACTCAATAAGTATTAGTTTTAAATAAAACTGAAAATAGTTTTCACTATTATTATCATTGTTTTAATTAACGAAAACACATATGAAATACAGCATAGCTGAATTTAACAATATAAAAAAGACAACAGACAGCATAATTTATGCTTTCAATGGGAACATCTGCACACATAATCATGAAGACCCAAGCAACAATAATAAAATCCAGATCTGCACTCATCAGTTTCATCTGGCAAAAGTACCAAGTATCTTTATTCGTGAAAGTTAATATATGACTTTTCATCTCATTCCCCAAGGATAGCACTTCAACATTTAATTGTTCCTAATATTTTCATTCTATTCTCCATCAAACCCTGGATAGGCTGATTAATGTGATACCAACTGTTGGCCTGGCACATTATCCTTCCTCCCACAACAGTCTTTTAGGTAAGAAATGAAGAGGTGAGAGAGGAAGATGGGGACTCTTTAACAATTAGTGGTAAATATGGGCAAAAGATAAACACCCCAAACCAGGCAAAACACCAAATAAACTGTCATCTGATGACCATCACTTTCTGAGTAATTGTGCATTGATTTTAGTGAACAACAAAATGAAGATGAATTTGAAATGATATGTTTTCAGTAGCACAGCTTAAGAAGTGATTTGAATTTGGTATAGTTGAATTTCTACAGCTCTTGAGACTATATCTCTATCCCCAAATGGTAAAATAATCAGCAAATTCCATAAAATAGTATTACAAGAAGTCATTTGATTTCTAGCAAAAAAAGTAAATAAATTCTTGGCTTTCATAGTGGTATTTGGAAAACTGTTTCAGAATAAATTTTATTAGCCTGAAAAAAGACAGCAAATGAGCATCCCAGCTGTTATTCCATGGAATAAATCAATGTGATTGTCTTTCTTGAGATTTTTTTTTCCTCCTTCATTACATATATTTAACTATCAAATACCAACTAGTCCTTCCCTAAAGGCAATTTTTAAACTATGTTAACTTTAAAGAGTTGGATTTGAAGGGGAAGTGTTCCTAAAGAGAAAAGATACACTAATATATTTTATTAACTGTCTCAGCATGTTTAACTTTCAAAACTATTGTTTTTCCACTTATGGAATTTGTATCAAAATGTATCTTCTTAAGAAAACCATTTTTTTAAGTACAATCAAGAAAATGTCTGTTGATTTTCTAGGTGTCTCATACTGATGTTGGGGCCTCTGCAGAGAAATGAACAATAAAGTGAATTGTTTGGATCATTTAGAGATGAAAGTCTTCAGTTAAGAGATGAGCAACACTTGAAAGCTCATAGCCCATGTTTGGTGCATTGTCAGGCCCTTATAACTTCACCTGAGCAAATCATAGGAATACGGACCATTAAGGAAATTGTGCTCAATAATTTCATTATTACTGAAGAGGACATTAATTATATTTCATCCTCATCAATGTAACATAAGATGATACAGCAAGTTTTGAGGTGTGTGCTAGGACATAGATTTTCCCCACGCCTCCTTACATTTGGGACTTCCTCATATTCTCTTCATCAAGCCCCATTGTGTTAGAAGAAGTTGGATTCCAGAGTATTTGAATAATGATAAACATTAAATACCTTAAAAACAGTGAGAATTGAAAGCTCATTAACTTGTTTTCTAACTTTTTAATGTCTAACAATATGAAATTGAGCAATTTATTTATGCTTGTCTGGGTGCTTTACTTTTCCCAGGAGAGATATTAGGAAAGGATGTGAGACCTAATAAAAACATGACACTGTACTTGAAAATGTTCATGAACCATCCATTCTATAAACACAAAAATTATAATCACATCAGACTCAACTTGTACATTGTACAAAACAATGAAAATATCTTGAAATTAATATCGATTTGTGAATATTTTCTTAAAAATAAGCAGCTCACATACAACTATAATGGTGGCCAAATGAGTTTGTTGTTGTGAATTTTGTCAGCAAACACTTCAGAATAGTCTGGGTCCGGAATGTTCATCACAAATGACCTCATATTCTCTTCCTTATTTCTAAGAACCCAACATATGTGTGTGTGTGTGTGTGTGTACATGTTCAGGGTCACAATACAGAACTATCAGGACAGGAAACTGACTGAGATTTCTTAGTTTTGCTAAAATATGATGATCATCACAAAAAAAGATAAGGAAGAGAATATGGAATTCAATTTTACCATTGATTTTCTTGTTAAACCTCAAAGTTATTCTGTATTAGAACTTTATGTCCCCTCATGAGCTAATAAACTCTTCCAAAGATGTGGCAATCGCTCTGCAAAGCATACTGTGAAACAATTTCCAAGGTGAAGTAGTAAAGATATTTCAATAACTCAACATCCTTACCTACTTCTAATGGAAAATACAATTGGAAAAGTCAAGACCCAGTATTGCCAGACTTTACACATGGATTTAAACTCTTGTTCTAATGTGAGAGCTATTTATTGAAGCTATGGAAGGAAAATGAAACATATTTCCCATTTATATACAGTGAATCATGTACATGTACCTAATGGTGAAAATTATAAATATTGTGAAATGTAAATTCCCACCCAAAATTTAAGAGAGGTATATTTAAAAACTACCTTGTTTGATATGCATGATTTAATGTATAATCATTTCACATAGCAATTCTATGTAAAACACAGTACTGAGTAGTAATAGACAAGAAATAAAATATATATTTTGTATCCCCAATTACTAAGTTTTTGCTTCATTCAAATTGTATTTGTATTGAATTCTAAAACACTTCTAGAATTGGGGGAAAAAAAAATTCAGAAAAAAATCTGTCAGGCCTTAATAGATATTTTGTAAATAAATGAATGACTAAATAAAATCTAAAAATAAAACCTAAAATTTTTAAATAAAATCCTTCTATTAGTTAAACTAGTTAAGAAAGATGTTACAATAACCTATTAATATATCTCATAAATTTCTTCAGTCTCTCTCCAGAGGCTGTGAGGGAACTGAAATTAGGTTAGAGTCCAGAAGGTGTATCAATTTATAATCTACCCCAACCTTCATGAAATTGGACCATGTCCCTCCCTAAAAGCTCACTTTAAGGTTACAACTGATACAGAGTAAAAAGTAAACTATAGAAAAATTTAGAAAGCCTTGGAAATAGTATTTCAATTAAGATACTGCCAAAATTTAATTAATGAACACTTAATAAAGACATAGTATTTTAAAGTTCGTCATTAGGATACTCTTTTAATTGGATAAGAGGAGGAGCACCTTGTGCATTTCAAACAACCTGTGACTTGATTTAAAGGAAATCTTCGTCTATGCTTCAATAGAAAATTCTTTTCGACAAGCGCTTCTCAAATGTTAATGCATTTCCTAATCACTTAAGGAATCTCATTAAAACTCAGATTCTTCTTTGAAGGTCTGGAGAAGAACCTGAGATTTTTTTCTTTTGGACAAGTTCCTGGTCACGGTAATGATAATGGTCTTTGGACCACACTTTGTGTGGCAAGATCCTAGATGACTTTGAATAGCTGACAAACCACTTTAGCATCTGTTTTTTGTTTGTTTGTTTGTTTATTTGTTTGTTTGTTTTTTACTTTAGCATCTCTTAAAATCACCAATGTCTCATACTCAAGATCCTAGTTTCTCAATCTAAATTTTTTATTTCCAATAACATCAGATTTATTTTATAAAACTCTACTTATGTAAACTTCCAGAAGACAAGCCTAAGACCTTCAGCAGTTTTTCTATTTTAAAAAATTTGTTAAGTAAAGCACATATATTCAGCTTCTTCTAATTGATCCTACTTAGAAATTTCTATGGCCCACAGTATTATCACAGAAAAATCAAAATGCAATGTTATAACCTACATGTTTATTTTTACGTAGCAAGGAATGAGGGTGTCATACTCATTCCCTGGATGGCATCCATTGCCAGTTGGCTAAGCTTAAGAAATTCTGAACACCAATCTTGCCAGAATTCTACCCCCACAACCCGGCTGACAGCTTTATCAACAACCCGGGAGGGAAAACAGGCCCCAGCCTGGTTTCCCCTCTCTGTAGTGCCAACTGTAGTCTGAATGTTTGAGCTTCAGCAGGAACAGAAGCAGACAGGCCTTAAAGATCTAAAGTGAGCAGATGTTGCTTTTACTAACAACAACAATGAAAAAAAAATTGCTGACATTCAGAATGTGCATGCACTTTTAAGGCAATGATGGCTTAAGCCACAACATTGTAAATTCCTCAGTGATACTTACTAATAGTATATTCAAAATATCAATAATCACATTTGTAAATAAAATTCACTTTTATTAAAGAAATACACATTCCAACTTTCTAGAGGACAATCGATAGCAAAAAGAACAAAATAATGAACAGAGCAATGGGTCAAGCCAGATATGTCAAATCCCTCTTCACCTACATGGATAGTCAAAGCTGAATAAGAAGACACGCTAGAGAAATATCCTATAAAGTTGATGGGAAATTGTGTCCCTTAACTGTTTTGGTTCAATGAAGTTGTTTCCAAATTGTCCAACAACTTCTCTCTTATTCACCCATCAGTTTCCTAAAGAGGTTGACTGGAGGTGACAAGGGGAAAATGACATCACCTCCAAAAAGATAGTTAAGTAGCTCAGTCTTGGCAGTTTTGTTCCAGAGACAAGTATGTTCCAGAAGCAAGGCTGAGTAGAAAGATGAAACTAGCTCCTCATAGGGGCGAGTTAGTAAGTAGTAAAATATTATTAACTTTATTGATATTTAAAAATGAGACTTGTGAAAAAAAATAGCTAAGATACCCATTAGGATGGTAACAATAAAAAAAGCAGACAATAACAAGCATTGGCAAGGATGTGGAGAAATTGAAATCCTTATGACCTGCATTGCTAATGGAAATGTAAAATGGCATAGCCACTGTGGAAAAGAGTATGGTGCTTCCTCAAAAACATTAAATATAGAATCACCAACAAGTCCATTTCTGGGTATAGACACAAAAGAATGGAAAACAAGGACTCAAACAGATACTCGTACACCAATGTTTATAGCAGCATTATTCACAATAGCCAAAATGTGAAAACAACCCAAATGTCCATCAACAGATGAACGAATAAACCAAATGTGGTATATATGTATATATGTGTGTGTATGTGTGTGTGTGTGTGTGTGTGTATACACATATGTAATGGAATATTATTGACCCTTAAGGAGGAATGAAATCCTGATACGTTCTACAACCTGGATGAACTTTGCAAGCCTTATGCTAAGTGAAATAAGCCAGACACAAAAGGATGAATATTGTACGATTCCACATATGTGAGATATATAGTCAAACTCATAGAAACTGAAAGTAGAAGTTACCAGGAGCTAGGGTAAGAGGGATGGGGAGACGTCACTTAATGGATTCAGATTTTCTGTCTGGGTGATGAAAAAGTTCTGGAAATAGACAGTGATGATGTTTGTATAACAATGTGAATATACTTAATGCCACTGAAATGTACATTTAAAAATGGTTCAAATGATAAATTTTATGTGATATATATTTACCACAACAAAAAAATAGAAAAACATAATCCATTAAATACTTAAAGAACTGACTAAAAACTCTCCTTTTTTATTCTTCTCCACAATTGGACAATTGTCAAAAAACAAATCTAAGAATGGAAAGTAGATCTTAGAAGTTAGGCACATGCACTTGGAATCATTTTCTTTGTTTTCTTTGCTCTAGTTGATTATTGCATGAGCTTATGCAAGGGATCAGACTCATGCAAATCAAGATATTATTCAGTATCAAGCTTTCAGAATGATGTAAACGATTCATGTCATCCAGGGGCGCCGACAAAGCAAAGAAAAGTCTGGGACAATGAGGGTGGCTTCCCTAGTCCTTTCTTCTATGATGACACACTCTCTGGCCCAGAGTGATAGATGAGCTTTCCAATGGGGTACTTATGGGGTGGTTTCACACAGTAAGGGAACATTTCATTCATGAAACATGTTTGTTTTATAACCCAGCTTTCATGTCAATTTTCAAGGACATCTTGCTAAGAGCATTCCATAGAGAACACTCTCTTGCTAGCATTTATTATTAGTGTATTTACCTGGAGGTCCAGAAACATATTGACTAGGAGATTAGATGAGATTACCTGCCTTCTTCCCCTCATCCCATGTGGAGCATCCCTTGGCAGTCAGGGGAAAACTGGGTCAGCGTCCAGTTTCATTAACAACTTCTTCCTCATTGACCAACTATTCTGATTGTACAAATGAACCAATATATATGGACTTGTCATTAGAAATAATCATTTGATTATTCTGGTATATTTCCATGGAAGTTTTCTACTCCTAAAATTTGATGTCTAGGCCTCTGTATTAGGAATATTCCCCAAACAAACATCAAAATATCACCTGGTGGTGGTGAGGAGGAGAAAAACAAGCTCCCTTTAGATGGGCCTCTCAGTCCTCATATAGTGCAAGTTCCCAGATCCAACAATTCAGATGTAAGGAGATACAGGTAATGAGAACCTAAGTAAAAAGAAAGTTGCTTTCCCATCAGTCACATTTCAGGCCAAAAGGAATTGAAGTGATCAGTGCGTTACTGCCTCAGAAGGGCTCTCCAGGCTCTGCCTAGCTTACTCCATCTTTCCTGTTCTCTGGCATTAACCTTTCAACTCAGAGTTCTTGCCTTCCACCAACTCACTTGTACTGCAGGATTCAGACAATTCTTTGTGTCCCTAGTCAACCTAGCCTTTAACAAGAATGTAAATTGCTCTTTGCCCCAAATCCTTAGTTTGGCCTCAGCCCATTCCATCCAGGTCCCATCTCTTGAGAACTGAGCCTGGGTTAGAGAGCCAGTTCTCCCACAAACGCAGGAGGAAAAGTTGGATAAAACTCCCAAAGCCCCAGGACTGTGGTGGTGGCAGCAGCTACCCCAGCCTGACCACCAAGCAGAAGACTTGTCCTTTCACCACCACTCACCCTCAGGACATGGCTTCCTCCTACTTGCTTCAGCATCTCCCTGCAAAAGAGCAGTCGCAGGGAGATGCCTAGGCCCTGGAGTCTTACCACTCTCCTTAAAGTTCCCTGGTGGTGCCGGTGAGCCTGGGTTCTATCATTGCTCCCTAAAATTCTGAGATTAACAGTGGAGCCAGGGAGCCACGGGAATGGAACCAAAGTTGGTGCCTCAGTCATGAGTATATATTGTCCTTAATTAATCCCACCTGGCTTCATACAATTATCTAAGCAGAAGTGCCTTTGACATTATTTGAATCACAAGTTTAGTTTTGGCTTCTGTTGTTAGTTCCACAGACCTTTCTTCAAAGCAGCAGCATTGCAAGCACAGGAATAATTTTTTCCTTATAGACTTATGCCCTAGACAAGAGACATCTGCTCAGTGAAATACAACCAGAAACATAATCAATAAGCACTAAAAAAAAAAAAATTCTTACTGTAAATAATGCCAAATGCAATTTTCAAAAACTTGGAAATCATGGCAGTTTAAATATGAATGACATGTCACTGCTTACAAAGTATTTCCACCAAGTTTCTCATTTGAAAAGAAAATAGGGAGTAAATTGTCACAACAACTTTAAAAACAACAGAAGAGACATAAGCCTTGTTATATAGGCCTTTCAGAAACTCATAATGCTAGGTAATGCACTCATGGGAAGAAAACCATTTGGTTTAAGCTACAGAATGTGTTTTCAAGAGCCACTATGTCATGATCACACCCATCCTATATAATCTTTACATTTCAGGCTCTGAAGAAAGCAAAATAGAATTTTCACCTCATTTATATGCATCAGAGAAGTGCAAGAAAACATTTCCATGAAACTGACTGTGGCAGACAATCTGCTTAATTGCAGCAATGTGTTTGATGTGGGCTCTGGACACAAAGCAAATCCCCGATTGGAAATGACAACTGATGTCTTTGCCAAAGCCTGTCAGCAGCTGGTGACCATGACTTGCTTAATCCTGAGTGCTTGTCTCCTAGTGGTCATTTCCTGTGTGTGTGTGTGTGTGTGTGTGTGTGTGTGTGTGTGCGTGCGCGCGTGTGCCCCACCAGAGTTCTCTGGGTGGGTGGTTTATGAAACACTTGGAATTTATGGCCTACCGACCTTGCCACATTCTCTTAGGCAAACACCCCTAATGCTATCCCTTGCTGTCTGATTATAGAGTGGTACCTAGTTTATTCTCCCCAGAATCAAATCAAATGCTAAAAATGCTATGAAATCCTCATTATTATTAGCATGACTCTTTTGTGAGTGAGGGGAAGAATTGCCAACACATGCAGCATATCCTTCAGAGTCAGTGAGAAAAAGGAATCATTCTTTGCCAATTCTTTGGGAAAGGACAAACATGGATTCTATTCTGTAAGCCCATAGATAGCTTCTCTTTTCTGCTAGAGTTTCATTCTCTGTCCAGAGTTCTATCGTGTATCAAATCACTGTGCACACTATTTCTCGAACTTTTAATGTCAGTAAGAATTTCAAAGCAAAAACTATCTATTATTGAAAAAGAAATCTTTCCCCCATCATAAAAATGATGATTCAAAAGTCATCATCCCTTTAATTTAGGAAATGTAATACCCCTGCTCTGGAGAGCCACCCTCCTTCCCTGAGGAGCTGTCCCCAACAACAGGACAGTGACAGGGACCCACCAGCTTCCTCTGCTCTGCTCAGTGTCCTCAAAGCCTTTCTTTCTTATCCCATTTCATTACATTACTTCTTTGATTTGCGTGTTCTTAAACATGACTACTAATGCAGAGCTACCTTCTAGAATTCACAGACTGTATCGATTGCTAAGTGGGAAAAAACAATTCCTGCCCTTTTTGTAAGTCAGACTATTAAATCTTCAGGCCATCTCCCTGCGACTTAGAGATTGAAACTAGTTTCTGGAACATTGCCAAGTGATTTCTCAAGCTTAAAGATTCCTTCCTCAACCCATCTCCTATAGAGCGTTTTAAAAGTAAAAATGCCACCATTGGAGAGTCTGTTTCAACAGGTCTCAGGTTGGTCCCAGAGAGTTGTTTGTTTTAATCACACTGGTCATTCAGAGGTGCATCTGGGTTTAAGAGCAGTGCCCGTGAAGACACGCTTACTACAGTAACCTTTGCACAATTCAAGTTTTTCTTCACGTGTACATTTCCCAGCCTTCTTCTAGATATACAGTGTTTCCCCCAAAATAAGACCTCGCCAGACCATCAACTCTAATGCATCTTTAGGAGCAAAAATTAACATAAGACCTGGTCTTATGTTATATTATATAAGACCCAGTATTATATTATATTATATTACATTATATTATACCGGGTCTTATATTATAGTGAAATAAGATCGGGTCTTATATTAATTTTCACTCCAAAAGAAGCATTAGAGTTGATGGTCCGTCGAGGTCTTATTTTTATTTTTTTTTTAAGATTTTATTGGGGGAGGGGAACAGGACTTTATTGGGGAACAGTGTGTATTTCCAGGCCTTTTTTTCCAAGTCAAGTTGTTGTCCTTTCAATCTTAGTTGTGGAGGGTGCCATTCAGCTTCAAGTTGTTGTCCTTTCAGTCTTAGTTGTGGAGGGCGCAGCTCAGCTCCAGGTCCAGTTGCCGTTGCTAGTTGCAGGGGGCACAACCCACCATCCCTTGCGGGACTCGAGGAATTGAACTGGCAGCCTTGTGGTTGAGAGCCCACTGGCCCATGTGGGAATTGACCCAGCAGCCTTCGGAGTTGGAGCACGGAGCTCCAACCGCCTGAGCCACGGTGCCGGCCCTAGGTCTTATTTTTGAGGAAACACGGTAGTATAGTTGAAGACTGACTTGATGGAAAGGTTTATGAAGCAACTGTTCTTTAAATACTTAAAGCAGAACCTGAAGTTCATTACTGTCTTTTGATTAAATTTCCACTAAATAATCCAGAAAACAGAATATACTGCTGAAGTACTGTTTGAGTCCTTCAGTACTCCAGACTTACTCAGAGGCATGCAGGCTGTTCTTGCATTAACGGCATCCTGAGCATCAAAGCAAGCAGGAAAACTGCTAAAACTGCTGGTGACTGCTGTAGTACCAGATAGTGAAGATGGTCATGCCTGTCCTTCCTGTGGCTAAAGGACATGTGATTGGCAGCTCTGCTCAGTGAATGCCAATCACAGGGTGAGCCATAACATTTCATTCAGCAACTGCTGACACCAAGAAGTAGGAATCCCTCCAGAGCAATCCCTGGAAACAGCTATGGAAGTCAAGGAGGGCTATAGTTATGTCTGCCCAGATTTAGTAAAAGATTTTAACAAGAATTACATGTGTGGGCCAAGTGGATTAAACAGTATACTGGAATCAAGGCAATCTCAAAGAAAGAATTTTCCATTGACGTTGGTTATGACAGATGCTGAAAACTCTTCATCCAGAATTTGTTAATCCAGATTTCACACCACCTACCTGAGAAGTAGTAGATGAAGTAATTCAAAAATATCTTATTGATGTCAGACTTCTCTTTATAAGAATATTGACCTCACTGAACTGGATATGCAGGGCAGTTTGAGAGTCACTTTTATGTTTTGAAGGAAAAAAGTGACCAAGTAAAAGATAAATTTCAAAACACAACCTCATACACACATCATGAATGTATTTAATGTCACTGAACTGTATGTTTTTAAATGGCTAAAATTGTAACTTTTATCCTATGTGTATATTATCACAATAAAAGAAATAAATAAAAAATTTAAAGTAGTCTCATGACATTTTCCATTACTCATTCATAGGACAAGGGAGTCCAGTGATTATGAATTGCTACCATCTTGCCCAAAAGAAAATTGGTTTTTGTTGCAAGTGCTTTTATTTTTTTTTCATATTACAACTAAGCATTTATTATACAGTTTAAGAAAGGAAGCAATTGCAGTGGTATTTCAGAAGCTGTATTTTTTTAATGTAATATATGCTCATAGACTCTAAACAGTATTTTAAAATATACATTCTCTCCAAAAGAAAATACTCAACTAAAGATGGATAACTTTTAATGTACGTAAAATGTTACAAACATTTTAAAATTAATTGTCAGATTTTTTTTCACAACACAGTGTACAGAAATTTGCAGACTTCCTGTACAGAGCAGTATAATCTTTACTCTTGAGCAAGGCGTTCAATAACACGTCGGTAATCTTCCACAAACTTCTGAAAGCTTTCTTCCAGCTGTTCATGTTGCATGCTTATTTCTATTTGGTTCATCTGGTTTGTCAGTTCGTCTGGTCTGAGACATTTTCTCATTTTAGCAAGATCTCTCTGCTTTTTCTTATACGGCTAATTAATCTTCTTTTAATATCCAGTCTATAGCTTCTGTATTGTTCAGCATCACTCATATCAGTTACCAGTAGTCAAAGAATTTCGTAAACCCATCTAGCATGTTGCTTATTTATTTTGAACTTCTGTTGTGCCTCTATTGCCATATCTTCATTGAATCCTTGCATTAACTTTTCCCAGGAAAACAAGCCAAATCTTCACAAAGCTTCACAAGCACAAAGTCTCATAATTTCACATAGCTTTTGGATGGATCTTCCACTGTAATATCAAGAACAGAAGGAGATGCAATGTAGTATCTATGAACTGTTTCAAGAAGTTGAGCACCATGGCCTTGACTTTGAAATGGAGTCAGTATCAGCATCTGACTTACACATGGCCGGGTTTTGTCTGGGTACACATAGTAATTATAGACTGTCATGTAGCCTACGGTCGCAAAGAGCGTAGCTCCATCCTTATTATACTTCTCAAATACTAGAAAGTAGTGCCATCTTTCATCATCCATGTCAATAAAGCTAACAGTTTCAATAAACCACATCAAAAAGATCTGAGGCCTTTCATGATATTCTCGAAAGCCTCTACATGTCCTGTCAGCCTTGTATATTTGAAAGGTAAAGTTTTCTCCTCCTGTTGGACTTAGAACAGAGTATGTACGGAGTAAGGTTCCAAATGGCTTGAAATCAACTTCTTTTTCCAGCAAAGAAAGAAAATCGTTCGTGTTTGTACGAAAGCCAGGTGGAATGATTTGTCTAATTTTGCCCTCGACATCATCTGCCTTTACACAGTCAAAGTTCTCATCAACTTTCGATGCATATTCAACACAGAACATTGTTGACAGGCTACCAGCAATATAGTATAACAGGATCTTCAGACCCTTGTAACCAAAAGCAGTTTCATCATCCCCAAAGAGTTGACGGGTATATTCAGGAAAGAAAGTTCTAATGTCATTCTCAAGATCTTCAGGAAAATGAACTAATTTTAGTTCAATTGCTGTGTTGGTGTTACATTTATACTCTGCCAGTTTCTTCTCCACTGCACTCTTATGTTCAACCAAAAATTTCTCCATAGCACCAAATCCTCTGCCAACCAGGAGCTGCGCTGAGAGTTCCACACTTCCAGGCTGAAGCAGGCCTTCTGGAACTCAGGCTAGAGTCCGAAAGTTCCAGGAGGGCACTGTCACCACTGTCTTGGCGTTCCTTCCCAAACCTCGCAAGTGCTTTTAGAACGAAGAAGCTAGTATACTGGATTGTCTAATTATTTGCATTCTTTTACTTGCTAAAAAAAAAAAAAAAAATTATTTTAAAGTAAAGACAAGACTGTTGGACCAGTTTTTTTAAAAAAGCAATGCTCACAACATTCAGGTGTAGCCACACCGATTTCAGCCTCTGCTTATTGAGATTTCTTCCTGTTTTGTATGTCTAAGCTGGTGACACTGATGCAAGGTGTGAGAAGCAAACACAGGGGAGTACTGTGTGTGCTAACAGTTGTCTGCTTCTAAAGGAGATGTTCTGATCTCTCTTATATATAATCTATTCTATGGCAGATGCTGAAGTCCAATCAAATCTCTATTAGCCAGTTTGGGTAGATTAACGGACCTGCTCACTCTATGCCTTTTTTTTTTTTCTTTTGTGTCAGTCTTCTTTCACTTACCATCATCCATGTGTAGCATGTATCAGTACTACGTTCCTTTTTATAGCCTTACTCAGCTCAGGCTGCTATAACAAAATACCACAGACTGGGTGGCTTCAACAACAGACCTTTATTTCTCATAGTTCTGGAGGCTGGGAAGTCCAAGATCAAGGTGCTGGCAGATTTGGTTTTTGGTGAGGGCCCTCTTTCCCAACTGGTATATGGCCACCTTCTCACTATATCCTCACACGGAAGAGAGAGGAAGATCTAGAGTCTCTTCCTTTTCTTATAGGGGTACTAATCCCATCATGAGGGTTCCACTCTCAGGGCATAATCTAAATCTAATTACCTCCCAATAGCCCCATTCCTCATATCATCACATGGTGGATAAAGGGCCTCAACATGAATTTGGGGGGAGGGGCACAAACATTCAGTCCATAACACAACCCAATAATATTCCATTGTATGGATTTACTGCATTTTATTCATCCATTCATTAGTTGGCAGGCATTTGGATTGTTTTGACTCTTTGCTATTATGAATAAGGCTGCAGTTGAACACTTGTGTACAACTTTTGTGTGGACACCTGTTTTCAATTCTCTTCAGTATATACCTAAGACTGGAATTGCTAGCCCACATAACAACTCTATATTTAACCTCTCAAGAAACTGCAAATCTGATTTCCCAAGTGGCTGTACCATTTTACAATCCTACCAATGATATGTAGTGTTCCAATTTTTACAAATCCTCACCAACAGTTTTTATTGTCTGTCTTTTTTATTATAACAATCCATTCTAGTGCTATCTTATTGTGATTTTTATTTGTATTTCATTGAAACTAATGATGCTGAGCATCTTTTCATGTGCTTATAGGTCAATTTTATATCTTCTTTGGAGAAATGTCTATTTAAATCCATTGCCCATATTTTAATCTGGTTATTTGTCTTTTTATTGTTGGCTGTAAGGGCTCCTTATATATTCTGGATATAAGTCCCTTTGAGATATATGACTTGCAAATATTTTCTGTCCATATTTGGGTTGTCTTTTTACTTTCTTGATAACATCCTTTGAAGCACAAATGTGGGAGGTTTTGTTCGTTTGTTTGTTTTTATATTGAAGATAAATTGCATTTTTAAAAAGTCTCTGGAGATCTGGATCCAGAATGTTTTCCTAATATATAATGAATACTTTCATAGAATTTTATAGCAGGTGGAACAGTAATTCAGGAATATATTACAAGAAAAACAAGAAAATCTACTTGATAATTAAAACATATTTTGATGGGTAGGAAATTAAATTTCACATAGGCGATATATAAGAATAGAGCCTCTGTAGTATATTTTGGCTTCTTTCATATGTGTGAATGCACATAAAGCAGATTGCATGAAGTTGTTTTACAAAACAAGCCAGAGAAAAATCTATGCTTACCCCTAAACCTGACTAAGTGGAACTGAAGAGAATAGAGTTGATTACTCAGGTTAATGAGATGGTGTCTATAAATGACAAGTGGTTATACTAAAGAAGTTATTACATTTACATGCAGAACTATACTAACAATATTTTCGTTAATAAAAGTTTCTCTTGAAATAAAACCTTCTGGTTAATTTTTCCCCTCTCTTTGCAATTTTTGGTAGAAAAAAAAGCAACTAAATTCAATACACATTTGAAACTTTTACAACAGTTCATGCATAGCATACAAAGTTAACAGCTTATAAATTCTCCTTACCTCAAGAAAGAAAATGGGCATAAGAAACTAAACCACTTTTGTGTTCACCCCTGCTAAAATACTTCTCCAGTATACTTTGGGCTATTCATTTCTTTCTTTTTCATTTGAGATATAATTAATATATAACATTATATTGGTTTCAGGTATACAATATAACGGTTCAATATTTCTATATATTCCAAAATGATCATCATAATAAGTCTAGTTAACATCCATCTCCACACATAGTTACCAATTTTTTTTCTTGTGATAAGAACTTTTAAGATCTATTCTCTTAGCAACTTTCAAATCTACAATACAGATTTTCTGGTTAAGATGGAGTAGATAAATACTGTGCTAATCTTTTCTCTTGACTACATCAAAACTACAACTATACTACAAAACATCCAGTCTTATTGAACTGAGGCTTTAAAACTAAGAACATACAGAAGAAGCCACCGTGAGACTGGTAGGAGGGACACAGTCACAGAACAGGCTGGCCCACTCCTGCAAGTGACCATTAAAAATTAGGAGCGATACCTTGGCTGTGGAGGTCCTCCCACCCTGGAAACGTAAGGTGTCCCAGAGCTGCACCAGGCTCACCAATCCAGGGTTCCAGTGCCACGGAGAACAGTCTCCATAATTTCTGGTTGTGAAAACCAGTGGAGATTATGGCTGAGTAGGATAGAGGACGAGTACACTCTGAGGTGTTCCTCTTGGAGGGCCCATGCAAGGACGTACACACTGATGGACTCACTCTCTCTGATCTCTAGCAATAGGGCAGCAGCTCAAAGGCAAAATGGACATACGGGGAGGAACTGAGTTGTCTGCCTGCCATGTGAGGGCTGGAGGGGCAGATTACTCCTGGACGGAGGAGCTGGCAGAAGCTTTTGTTTCTTTGTTGAGCCCTTCCCCCCCCTGTGTGCAGACACAGGCAGCCACCATATCTGAGTGTCCATTAACCTGCTTAACGTTGTTCATTCACCTGGCCCTGGTGATTCTGAGCCCATGCCCCACCCAACTTTTGGGCACACCTAAGCCACTTCTAGTGGCTTTTTCATACAAACCGCCTGCCTTGGCTTATGCTACAGACTTTCCTAAAGTCTGTCAAAGGTTCACAAAACCCAAACAAGCAGCATCTGGCTTCAACATGTCCTGTACCTCTGGCTGAGCATCCCCAAACCCAGAACTAGTGGCAGCCAGCCTTGGTTTGTGACTTGGCCTCTGAAGGCACTCCCAAGCACAATGCAGGTGGTGGCCATCTGTAGATTGCTTTGTGGCTCACAGCAGGTGGCCCCAGGAAGGATACAGGCTGCGGTTGAACTTGGCCTACAGCAAATCCCCTCCCAAGTGGCCCTGGGGCTGGCATGTCCAGTGGTCAGCTTCGAACCAAGCTGGAGCATCACACTGCCTCCAAGTATGACACATCCAAAGGGCACACTGGGCAGGCACATGAGACCTGCTAAAGCAAATTGTGCTCCATAGGGTCAGTCCCTCCACAACATCTTCTTTACTGTAGTCACAGCCACTCCTCACAATCAATCAGCCCAAAGGTCAATCCTTCCCACTGATGTACAAACATCAACCAAGGCTCACCTATAACAGGGGGACACACCCAACCCACACAAGAAACACACCTGGTGCACCCAGCTCTAGTGACCAGAGCGACTGCACCACTGGTTATTTACTATATAAAGCCACTCTACTAAGATCAGGAGTTATAGCAGCCCTACCTAATATATAGAAACAAACAAAGGGAGGCAGCCACAGTGGAGAAACAAAGAAACATGTCCCAAATAAGAGAACAGAACAAGGCTCCAAAAAAAGAACTAAACAAAATGGAGACAGGCAACTTTCTAGATGCAGAGTTCAAAACATTAGTTATAAGGATGCTCAATGACCTCAGGGAGAACTTCAACAAAGAAATAGGAAACATAAAAATGGAAATAGAAAACATAAAGAAGAACCAGTCAGAAATGAAGAATACAATAACTGATATAAAGAATACATTACAGGGAATCAACAGTAGATTAGATAAAGCAGAGGATCAAATCAGTGATTTAGAAGAAAAGGTAACACAAAACACCCAAACATAATAGCAAAAAGAATCCAAAAAAATGAGGACAGTTTAAGGGGCCTCTGGAATAATATCAAGCATACCAATATTCACATAATAGGAGTACCAGAAGAAGAAGAGAGAGAGCAAGGAATTGAAAACCTATTTGAAGAAATAATAACAGAAAACTTCCCTAACCTGGTAAAGGAAATGGACATACAAGCTCAGGAAGCACAGACAGTACCAAACAAAATGAACCCAAAGAGGTCCACACCAAGACACTTCATAATTAAAATGCCAAAATTTAAAGACAAAGAAAGAATCTTAAAAGCAGCAAGAAAAAAAGCAGCTAGTTACCTATACAAGGGAGCTCCCATTAAACTGTCAGCTGATTTCTCAACAGTAACTTTGCAGGCCAGAAGGGATTGGCAGGAAATATTCAAAGTGATTAAAACCAAAGATCTACAACAAACATTACCTAGCAAAGCTATCATTTAGAATTAGACAGATAAAGAGCTTTCCAGACAAGAAAAAGCTAAAGAAGTTCCTCACCATCAAATCAGTATTACAAGGAAACCTAGAGGGACTTCTTTAAGATGATAAAAAATCAAAATTATGAATAATAAACTGGCAATAACTACACATCTATTAATTACTTTAAATGTAAATGGATTAAATGCTCCAATCAAAAGACATAGGGTGGCTAAATGGATAAGCAAACAAGACCCATACATATGCTGCCTACAAGACATTAACTTCAGGTCAAAAGACACTGAAAGTAAAGGGATGGAAAAGTTATTTCATGAAAATGAAAACAAACAAAAAAAGTAAGAAAGCTGAGGCAGCAATACTTAATACTAGATAAAGTTTATAACAAGAGACAAAGAAACATCCAGTAATCCCACTTCTGGGTATTTATCTGAACAAACCCAAAATGCTACTTGGAGGGGACATGTGCATCCATATGTTCATTGCAACATTATTTACAACTGCCAAGATATGACGGCAACCTGGGTGTCCCTGAAGCGATGAATGGATAAAGAGGTGGTACATATATACAATGGAATATTACCCAGCCATTAGAAAGAATGAAATCTTGCCATCTGTGACAACATGGATGGACCTAGAAGGTATTGTGCTGAATGTAGTTAAGTCAGATAGTGAAAGACAAATGTTATATGATTTCACTTATAAGTGGAATATAAAGAACAAAATAAACCAACAAATAAAACAGAAACAAATTCATAGATAACAGAGAACATTTTTTTTCATAGTTGTTGTGTTTTTTTTTTAATTTATTGGGGTGACAATTGTTAGTAAAATTACATAGATTTCAGGTGTACAATTCTGTATTACATCATCTATAAATCCCATTGTGTGTTCACCACCCAGAGTCAGTTCAACAGAGAACATTTTGATGGTTGCCAGATGGAGGGGCTTGGAGTGAGTGAAAAAGGGGAAGGGATTAAGAAGTACAAGTTGGTTGTTACAAAGTACTCATCAGGATGTAAGTTATAGCATAAGAAATATAGTCAATAATATTGTAATAACTGTGTAGAGTGTTAGATGGGTACTAGATCTATTGGGGTGATAGATGGGAGGGTGTTTGGTGGCAGGGTGAAAAAAGTGAAGGCATTAAGAAATACAAATTGGAAGTTACAAAATAGTCAATGGGATGTAAAGTAAAGCATAGGGAATATAATCAATTATATGATAATAACTATGTATAGTATCAGGTGGGTACTGACTAGTTAGGGGGATCACTTCTTAAATTATATAAATGTCTAACTATTATGCTGTACACCTGATGTAATGTACAGGACAAGGAATAGAGTCAATTATATTGTGATAGCATAGTACAGTGTCAAATGATTGCTGGACTTATGGTGATCACTTCTTTAGGTATAGGTAAATGTTAAATAACTATGGTGAACACCTAAAACTAATATAATATTGTGTGTTAGCTGAATTTTAATAAAAATCTTTTAAAAAATCTACAATACAGTATTATCTACATTACAGACATCATGCTGCACATTACATCTCCAGGACTTACTTATTTTATAATTGGAAGTTTATAATTTATGACCACTTTCAGCCATTTTTCCCATCCTGTACCCCTTGCCTCTGGCAACCACCAATCTGTTCTCTGTATTTATGAGTTTATTTTTGCTTATTTGTTTGTTTTTTTAGATTCTACATATAAGTGAGGTCATATGGGATTGTCTTTGTCTGACTTATTTCACTTAGCATAATGCCCTCAATTTCCATCCATGTTGTCGCAAATGGCAAGACTTCATTCTTTTTTACATTTGAATAATAATATTCCAGTGTGTTCGTGTGTGTGTATCATATTTTCTTTATCTATTTATCCATTGATGAACATTTAGTTTGCTTCCATGTCATGGCTATTAAAATAATGTTGCAATGAACATGGATCTGCAGATATTTTTTCAAGTTAGTGGTTTTGATCCTTCAGATAAATACCTAGAAGTGTTATTTCTGGATCATATGATAGTTCTATTTTTAATTTTTTTAGAAACCTCCATACTGTTTTCCATAGTGACTGCGCCAATTTGCATATTCACCAGCGGTGAACAAGTTTTCCCTTTTCCCCAGTCTCACCAACACTTGTTATTTCTTGTCTTTTTTATAATAGTCATCCTAGTAGGTGTGAGGTGATATCTCGTGGTTTTGATCTGCATTTATGTGATCGTTAGTGACATTCATGTACCTGTTGGACAATTGTATATTTTTTTTTGAAAAATGTCTATTCAAAATCCTTTGATCATTTTTTAATTAAAATGTTTGCTATTTTGCCATTGAGTTTTATGAGTTCTTTATATATTTTGGACATTAACCATTTATCAGATACAGGCACATCTCATTTTCCTGTGCTTCTCTTTATTGCCCTTTGCAAGTATTGTGTTTTTTTACAAATTAAAGGTTTGTGGCAACCCTGCATTGAGCAAATCTATCGCCGCCATTTTTCCAACAGCATTTGCTCAATTTGTGTCTGTCACATTTTGGTAATTCTTACAATATTTTAAACTTTTCATTATTATTATATTTGTTATGGTGATCAGTGATCTTTGATGTTACTATTGTAATTGCTTTGGGGTGCCATGTACTGCACCAATATAAGACAGTAACTTAATCAATAAATGTGTGTATTCTGACTGCTCCTCCTCTCTCTCTCTCTCCTCAGGCCTCCCTATCCCCTGAGGCTCAACAATAGTGAATTTCAGCCAATTAATAACCCTACAGTATTCAAGAGAAAGGAAGATTCACATGTCTCTCACTTTAAATCAAAAGCTAGAAATGATTAAGCTCAATGAGGAAGGCACGGTGACAGCCAGGATAGGCTAAAAGCTAGGCCTCTTGTCCCAAATAGTTAGCCAAGTTCTGAATGCAAAGGAAAAGTTCTTGTAAGAAATTAGAAGTGCTACTGCAGTGAACACACAAATGATAAGAAAGCAAAACAGCCTTACTGTTGATATGGAGAATTTCAGTGGTCTGGATAGAAGATCAAACCAGCCACAACATTCCCTTAAGCCAAAGCTTAATCCAAAGTAAGGCCCTAACTTTCTTCAATTCTGTGAAGGCTGAGAGAGATGAGGAAACTGCAGAAGAAAAGTCTGAAGCTAACAGAAGTCAGTTCATAAAGTAAGGAAAGCCATCTCCCTGTCATGAAAGTGCTAGGTGAATCATTAAGTACTGATGCAGAAGCTGCAGCAAGTTATCTAGGAGATCTAGCTAAGGTAATTAATGAAGGTGGTTACACTAAACAGCAGGTATTTCATGTAGAAAAAACAACCTTCTATTGGAATAAGATACCATCTAGGACTTTCATAGCTAGAGAGAAGTCAATTTGTGGCTTCAAAGCTTCAAAGGACAGGCTGTCTCTCTTGTTAGGTGCTAATGCATCTGGTGACTGTAAGTTGAAGCCAATGCTCATTTACCATTCCAAAAATCCTAGTGCCTGTAAGAATTATGCTAAATCTATTCTGCCTGTGCTCTATAAATGGAACAACAAAGTATGAATCACAGCCCACTTGTTTACAACAACATGCTTTATTGAATATTTTAAGCCCACAGTTGAGACCTACTGCTCAGAAAAAAAAGATGTCTTTCAAATATAACTGCTCATTGACAATGCATCTGGTCAACCAAGAGCTTTGACGGAGATGTGCAGTGAGATTAATGTTATTTTCATGCCTGTTAACATACCATCTATTCTGCAACCCATGGATCGAGGAGTAATTTTGACTTTCAAGTCTTATTATTTAAGAAATGTATTTTGTAAGGCAATAGCTGCCATAGATAGTGATTCCTCTGACGGGTCTCAGCAAAGTAAATTGGAAACCTCCGGAAAGGATTCATCGTTCTAGATGCCGTTAAGAACATTTGTGATTCATGAGAAGAGGTCAAAAGATCAACATTAACAGGAGTTTGGAAGAAGTTGATTGAACCCTCATGGATGACTTTGAGGGGTTCAAGATGTCAATGGAGGAAATAACTGGAGATATGATAGAAATAACAAGAAAAGTAGAATTAGAAGTAGAGCCTGAAGATATGACTGAACTGCTGCAATCTCCTGATAAAAGTCTGATGGATGAGGAGTTGCTTCTTATGGATGAGCAAAGAAAGTGGTTTCTTGAGACAGAAACTACTCCTGGTAATGATGCTGTTCAGATAGTTGAAATGACAGCAAAGGATTTGAATATCACATAAACTTAATTGGTAAAACAGTGGCAGGGTTTGAGAGGACCGACTCCAATTTTGAAAGGAGTTCTATGAGGGTAAAATGCTATCCAACAGCATCATGTGCTACAGAGAGATCATTCGTGAAAGGAAGGGTCAATCAATGTGGCAAAATTTATTGTCTTATTTTAAGAAATTGCGACAGCCACCCCAGCCTTCAGCCACCATCACCCTAATGAGTCAGCATCATCACCATCAAGGCGAGACCCTCCACCAGCAAGAAGATTATGACTTGCTGAAGGCTCAGTTGTTGGTTAGCATTTTTTTTAGCAATAAAATATTTTTTAATTAAGGTATATACATTGTTTTTTAGGCATAATGCTATTGCATATTTAATGGACTACAGTATAGTGTAAACATAACTTTTATATGCACTAGGAAACAAAAAAATTCATATGACTTGCTTTATTATGATACTCACTTTATTGCAGTGGTCTAGAACTAAACCCACAATATCTCTGAGGTGTGCCTGTACGTGATTGCAGATATTTTCTCCCATTCAGTAGGCTGCCTTTTCATTTTGTTGGTAGTTTCATTTGGTATGCTCTTTTGTGGGAATATTAAACAAGATGGTACTATTTATGGGCAAATATTTTTCATAGTAATTCTGAAAGTATCATTTGTATTGTTTCATTGTTGCAATACTATGAAATTTATCTTTTTTAAAGAAGATGCACTCAGATTTTGGTGGTACTTTCATAAAAACATTAGTTCTCAAAACAGTTTGTTGTTTCTATTTTCTTTCTCAAGGAAAGTGCTGAAACATTAAATGAATCTAAATGTTAAGGCCTCCATGCCAAGACTCATGCTAAGCCTCGGCTCTAATGAGCGTAGAGCCACATCACGCACAATCTGTATATCCTCCATTCTCTAGTTGCTTTTCAAAATAATGGAAGAACTTCTAGGTAATGCCCTTTAGTGAGTGAATTTTAATGCTCTCATTGGCTCTTACTTTCCTACCCAGACTCCTGACTCCATCAAGTCAACAATAGTTTATGTGGTCAGTAGTCTATGCCCAGAAATTCTGGAGCAATAAAAAGCCCACAGTAGATATGTCATTCTTCCACTTGAGAGAGAAAAAACTCCTGCACCATCATTGATATACATAGTTTAGATGCACTTGTGTTTGTTTGCATTTTTATTGTTCGGAAAAGAATAAAAAGCCGGAAGACGACAAGGCAAATTGGTGGTCTGTTTCCATCAAGCAAGCAAGCATTTATTAAGTATGTGTGTGTGCCCAGCATTGTACTAAAGGGATATTAAGCTAAAACATGGTCACTGTCCTCGAGATTGCAACACAGTTGGAAAGGCAAGATATGCACACAGAAAAAGTCTTAGCAGGAAGAAGCAGGCCTCAAGAAGGATATGGTGTAGTGTCTCCTGACTTAGCACATTGTATGTCTTCACCTCTATGCCAACCGTGTGTGCTCCTAAACGTTGGCCACATTAATTCCAGGTCCTCCCTGATCCTAACTCTCAGCTAACTGAGGAGAAATATTTTCTCCCTGTTGCTTCCGAAGAACCATGCTGGACTACTAGTGCTCTGAAAATCTGAAGGCACTAGTCCATCCACCTACATTATGCTGGGTTGCAACAGAGTGCTGCCTTGTGACCTCAATTCTGTGCCCATTTCACGCTGACTCTAGTTGAAGATCCTGGTAGGGGTCCAGGAGGATTAACCTAAAGGCCAATCTGATAAAATCACCCCAGGATATACTCGAATCACCCCTTACCACTGAGGGTGCCCTACAGTCCTTAGACCAAGCGTATGCACCGTATCAGTAGAGTTCACCAGAGAAACAGAATCAATCAGAGATTTATTAGGAGGAATTGACTCATGTGATTATGAAAGCTGAGAAGTCCCAACATCTGCTACCTGCAAGCTGGAGACCCAGGAAAGATGGTGGTATAAATACAGTGCAAAGGAAGAAGACCAATGTTCCAGCTCAATCAGGCAGGCAGAAAGAAAACAGAATGAATTCCCCCATCCTCCACTTTTTGTTGTATTCAAGCCCTCAGTGGATTGAATAACGATGCCTACCCACAATCTACTTTACTGAGTCCACCAATTCAAATGCTAATCTCATCTAGAAACACCCTCATGGACACATCCAGAAGTAATGTTTAATCTGGATGCCCCATGTACAGCCAAGTTGACACAAAAAATTAAATCATCACACGTACCTTACTCTTCTTTCCTTCATAATAATTTCTCCTCAGTCCTCAATGCAAATGAGCCCACTCCACAATCTTTCCACTAAACATGTCTATCTTTGACTGATAACTGAGATGTTTACACCATTTACACTGGAATCCTCACTACATCATTTTAAAAAATGCAGGACCTACCACAATCAGACCTCTCTATTTATCCAACCTTTACTATATATATAGTAGGTTGATAGTGTCCCTGATAAAAGATAAGTTTAAGTCCTAACCACTGGAACCTGCGAAGGTGACCTTATTTGGAAATAGGGTCTTTACAGATATAACTAAGAATCTCTGGGTAAGATTACTCTGAATTTAGGGTGAGCCTTAAATCCAATGACTGGTGTCCTTATAAGAGAAAGGAGAGTAAACTTTAAAACATGGAGACACAGGGGAGAAGGCATGTAAAGACAGAGGCAGGGATTGGAGTGATGCGTCTACAAGCTAAGGGACAACGAAGATTGCTGACAGCCACCAGAAGCTAGGAGAGAGGGGTGGAATGGCTTCCTCCTCAGAACCTCAAGAAGAAACCAACTCTGCCAATACCTTCATTTCAGACTTCTATCCTTCAGAATTGTGAGAGATAAATTTCTGTTGTTTTAAACCACCAGGTTTGTGGTAATTTGTTACAGCAACCTTAGGGAATGAACACTCCAGCTAATAGTTTCCCCACTATCCCTGAAATATACCATCCTCTTTCTGACCTCTATACTTTTGCTAAACTATTTTCGGACCCAAAAGGCCATACACTCACCTTTTTACTTATCCTTCCTAGCCTTTGGAATCTCTCTCAATCTCATCTAGCCAAACGATTTTCTCCAGCTGTTCCTAACCACTTATGTTCTTAATTGTTCATTTTATATATTATATCACATAGTGTCTTCCCCCAGTATGTGAGGTTCTGTGTCTTGTTTCCCTAAAGAAATGGAAAGTTCCATGAGTGTGGATTCTTATGAGGCACCTATAGAATCTTAAACTAGTAACAAAGACATATTTAATTACTACATATCTTTGGGTAACCCAAGAGAATGGGCTTCACAGCTAGAGCACCACTGATACTAAAAACCAAATCTCAGCGATCTCACTGCAGACTCCCCAGATTTCACACATCACAGGCTGAATCTGATATAGTCCAACTAGAATGAAAGGAACGAGACCCCAGGTCACTCCCTTAAGGTGTTGCTTAAGGCTGAAATTCTACCCCAAAAGCTGTTACTGTCACCCTATCATTATTTTTGTGAAATTAAATAGGGGACCTATGGGAGATTCCCACAGCAAGACTGTATAATTCCTGTAGTGTTACAGAAATTAGCGATATTGAAGATAATTGATGTATTTAGGTTGCAGAGGTCTGAGGCTCCTAAGGCTCATTAGTAATTAAATGGGAGACATAGTAAAATAAGATGAATAAGACAGACCTCAAGAAAAACCTTCAGTCTTCCTTTGTGATCCAAGCATGAATGAAACATTTTCTCAGAGTGGAACTGCTTTAAATGTATACATAAAAATTATCTTTCCTACTGGACTTATCAAGGGGATAATCTTGATAAGTCTTAGACTTATCGAGACTAAGATTGTGTAGCTGCATGACCAATGCACTGTATAACTGAAGCTGAAGAAGAATGATATTGTATGTCAACTGTAAGAAAAAATATATATGTATAGTCACGGGAGGTGGAGTATAGCATAAGGAAGATAGTCAACGGTATTGTAACAGCTATATAAGATGTCAGAGGGGTAGTAGCTTGGGGGAGGGAGGTTATCACTTTGTGAGGGGTGTAAATGTCTAACTATTATGTTGCTTTGTACACCTGAAACTAATAAAAAAATTATTTACTGAAAACAAACAAACAAAATTATCTTTCTTTTTCTTCCTTCTTTGGTTCCAATCGATGGCTTTAGACAAACTCTGTTATCTCTTGCCTACATATTTTCTGGAGGTAGGAACCCATGACCCAACTCCTTGTAAAATGCAGGTAACCTGAGATATTCAGGTGCAAATCTAACCTTTTGGCAGGGAAGGTCTTAGAATGAGTTAGAGACCCTCTCATGAGGGACTAGATGCCATTAGGACAAGATCACAGCACACACTTCTCTCTCTGGCCTCTCTTGTTATGATAATCTGAGTTATAATGTGACTAAATGGATGGGATTGGAAGAAAACTGCAGAAGTTACATTATGAAGACAAAATCTTCATGGAAGTTTCCCTCTTTGAGTCAGCCTTAGGCAAGGACATTGCCTGCCTCCCATGGTATAGTAGAATCTGTATGATAAAAAAAAAATCTTAGAGAAGTCATTGCCTTCCCTAAATTATCCCAGAATCCAAAGGGCAATGGCTGCTAGGTCTTAGCAATACAACTCTTACAGTTACCACCAAGACTAGCTAAGCAAAGATTTCACACCTAGGCTCCACAAGCCGCATAGAGAGGACTCCACAATTTATTAGCCCACATCCACTGGGCTAATGACCTGCCACGGCCACTGGAGCTGCACAGTGATCCCAACTGATTCATCTGGGTGACAGTGCTTCTTAAAATTGGGAATTTTTCCTCCCTATTTTATACTTAGGATAGGTTCTCAGAAAAATTGGATCTGAAGACACTTGCTGGGTCTTCAGGCCCTTGTAGTAAATGGTCTTAGTATGAGGCCTAGAGTCTTTTTCTTAACTCTAGCCTCTATTGTCACCACTATGGGTCTGCAAATAATTTTGTACATTCCAAAATAGTTGTTCTCAACCTGAGCACATAGAATCACCTGGCAAGTTTTATTTAAAAGGTGATGCCTGCCCACCTAGAGATTCTAGTTTATTTGGCGGGGGACAGTGCTCTAGGATCAGTGGATTAAAAGTCTTCAGGAGGCTATGCTGTATGGCCCAGGTCAAGAGAACCTGGGGAGAAGAAAGTGGGTTAGAGTTTCCAGATGGCCCACAGCCTGTATGTAAATTCATATTTGCAAATAGATTTAGGAGGAATGTGAAATGCTAAGTCCTCTTAACCCTCCATCTGCCCACCTATTACAACTATTTCCCTTTCAATCATAGCCAAAAACAAATGTAAAAGTTTTTGTTGTAAGCAACATTTTTTCTCCTTCCATTTACTATCTTAGTAGGAAGATATAAATGCTGGCATTGTATTAGGTAGTCAAAAGGGAAAAAATACTATTCCAAGGGACATCAGAATGTGTGCATCATATAATCTTGTCATTCATTCAATCATTTTTATCCAAATTCAAAGGCGGAAAAAGGGTCATAACTTTCCTATTTTGTACAACCGTGGGCTATTTTAATTAGAAGCAAGCGTAGATAATTATCTGAAGCGTCTTCTTTTATTATAAGAAGCAAATCATTTCTCCTAAAAATACTAGTAAATAACACCCTTACATGGCATATGGTCACAACCCTGCTTCCCATGAGGACAAGTCCAGTTTATTAGATTTTCCTCTGCCTCATAAAATTTTCTGCTCCTTCAAGGCTTTCAATTTAATTACAGAGAGAAACTGTAAACGACCCTGTGCATGAGGAAGAATTAACCATCATCTTTATTTATGAGTGTTCTAAACAAAGAAACTAGCAAATATGGACACAGTGGATGTCTCCCAGACCACAAGAACCAGGAGGTAAAAATAAGGTCACCATATGTTATAAACAGGACCTCTTGGCTTTGTTCTCCATCAACCCTGCCAAAACTCTGGTCCCTCTCAGAGAATGCTCAAAGAATTCTAGGAGCCTTCAGTGGGTACAGAAAATAATGCTTGAATTTGCCACGAATGCTGCCCATTTCTTCTGTCCTTCTCAAGCTCACTAAAGTAAGAGTGTCTGTTTCAAAGGACTCCAGAGCTGTGAGCTACACCATTGCTACCTTCACACCTTTATGCCTAGAGCAGTTGCTATTACACAGCGAATGATGACTGATGCAGTTAACACCTGTGGAGGCTCTAGCAGGATGTCTGTTTCTCCTTTGACACTTTCTTGGAGTCGCCTTGCCCTGGGACTTAAGCATGACACAATGGAGTCAGGGCCAGAGAACAATATGGTTGAAAGGTATTTGCTCCATTTAAAAATCATCTCTCTCCTCTGGTTTTGCTCTGTGCCCCCAGAATCAATCATGCTTGTCTTCATTTTCTCTTATGAAAATTTTTATTGAAGACTCTTCATTTCATCTATTCACCCCTCTCCACCCCCAGTCATCCAGGCATAGTCTTTCTCTCTCTCTCTCTCTCTCTCTCTCTCTTTCTTTTCAAAGATATGATAGACATTGTTGAGAATACAATAGACTGAATGCCATGAGCAGGTTCTCCGATGGGGAAGTTCCGGATGCTGTGAGCATACAGAAGATGGGCACAACCTCCTCATATTTGTGTAGTCAAGGAAAGGTTCTCAGAGGAAAGAAATGGCTTCCAAACTGAAACTAAAAGAAGTAGGAGCTAGGCAGGCAAGGCAGAACAAGAACCAGGGTTCAGAGAGACAGAGGGTTGGCAGTTGAGAGGAGACGGGGCAACTCCAGACATAAGGATCATCAGGTACCAAGCCCAAAGGTTAGATAGAGCATACCAAATTCCAACGGTAATCCCAGAAGACTCACTTCCACCAGAAAATTTAACTTTCTGCACCAACTTGTAACCACAATGGGGACAAAATGGCTGACTTGGCTTGCTCTCCTAAGTTTTTCTTTGAGAAGGAGTTCATTAAATTAATCTGAGCTCAGATGAAAATAGAGTTGCCAGATAAACTACAGAATGCCCAGTTAAATTTGAATTTCAGACAAGCAGTGATAATTTTTTAGTATAAATATGTCTCAGATATTGCATGGGATATACTTATATTAAAAATTATTTGCTGTTTATCTGGAATTCTAATTTAACTGCATTACTGTATTTTTATTGGCTAAATCTGGCAATTCTAGATCATGAAAATGACCACAAACTTGGTCACATTCACTGGAAAATCAATTGGAAAAAGAAGAGATAAGATTACAAAAGCAGACATCAATGGTGAAAACTTAAAAAATACAACTCACAGAAAAAAAGACTACAACGGGCCAAGCAAATTTCCTTGTCTGAATTCTAAATAACTAAAACCCGTGGAGAATGCTCTACAACAGAAAGTAGAGGGTTCTTTGCCAGAAGCACTTCATAAGAGCAGGATTGCAGAGGAAAGACCCTTAAGACCGAGTCTCCAACTCGCCAGTAATCATCAGCTTGGCAATGAACCTAATGCAACAGAAAAGAGACCTGCAGTCATTGAACAATAGGGCGTGCCATCCCTGGGCTCCTGGACATGCACAGCCAAGGTGGTGACTACATCATAGTTCTTGAGAATTCTGCTGAGTAGAAGCACGTATAAATGCATGTATGTGTGTCTTCTGGCATCTCGTTACAAGATAGCCCTGTGCCTATGTCTTATGGCCCAGTCTCAGAATGCAGGCCACCTCTGCCTCAGAGGATGAGACTCAGCATATCTACTGGGAGAGGGAAAGTTTACAGAAGCAGCAAACAAACAAACAAAACAGACTGAAAATGGGGAGAGGGGAAGAAGTTTTGCTTTTTTAGTGCTGATCTGAAGAACAGTAATGTTTGTTGAAAAAAATTAAATTGGAAGCAGCAGAGTCATAAATAAAATTTTCATAGATAGGGTTGTAACAAATCTGGGCCTTTAATGTCTCCATAAGGCTGGCTTTAGGGGTGTGTGGGGGTGTGGGGCTGAGACAGGGAGACAGAGAAAGACAGAGAGTTTAAAAGATTAACATGATGGATACAGAGAAAGATTGGAAAAAAGTAATATTTTTTATTATGTTACAACTTCCGTGATGTTGTTGACCTTAAATGCACTAAATATGAGGACAGATGAAAACAAAACCAATAAACTTCATAGGACTGTAGTGACAACAGATGTTGAAAGAAAGTCTTACCAGACCAGATGTCTGCTTTTATCTGTAACAGACAAGAGATATATATAATACACACACACACCAGGGGTGCCAAAAAAATATACACACATTTTAAGAGATGTTATCTATGCTCAAGCAGTAGTTTGTCAATATATATTGAGTATTACATTTTTAATACAGTTTTCCTTTCTTAAAATGTGTATACATTTTTTTTGGTATCCTATACATTTAAGAAAGGAAAAAGCTATGTTAATATATACCGTTAACAAAAGATGAATACAAGTCACATTTGATTTCTGCAAGTATAAGAGGTGCTCAAAGTGGTTGCTATCAGTGTCCAAACTCTTCGGATTATGACGAACTACTGCTTGAGCAAGGCTGACCAAAGTGTCCACTTGTATACACCCCCAGTGTGTGTGTGTGTGCGTGTATTTATTAAATATATATAATATATATGTACATTATATATTATATATATATTTAATAAGTATATATATATATATATATATATATATATATATATATATCACAGAAACAAAGCATTACAGATGACAAAGTGCAAATGCACAGCCCCAGATGTCCAATCAGGAGGAAGCCTCATGGTCCATTGTCTATATATTCTTCACCCCCAGTTTTCTGCTCCAGACCCCTGAGCTTCCACAAGGATACACTGGTCTCAGTTCTTCACATTTAATCCTAATCTGAAATTATGTTTTGGGGTCCATCTTTGAACTACCCAAAGCTGAAACACCTAGTAACACCCCCTTTCCAACTCCTTACCCACTTCAATCCACCCTCCCTCCAATAAACCTAAGTATACTCGTGCCCAGGTCCAGATGGGTACCGCCTCTTCCTTCCAGAAATGGGCAGAGCAGTGGGGTGGGTCACGCAGGTTGATTTTTCCACCCAGTTCTTTACATCATGTTAAAGTAAAAAATAGGTTTTGTTTATGAGATTCATATGGTACATTAGACTTAAATATATTATGTTTTTTTTTAATTTAAAAAAATTACAATTTTCCTGGAGACATTCAGAAAAAATATAATCAAGAAACAGGAAAACTAAGCTTTGCTTATATGAAATAATATACAATAGAGGTGAGCCATATTAAAAATTATCTCAGATGGATTGTCTAATTAATGAACCAAAGTTGCTATATGCTTTCAGATCAAATTATCTGTTGCAAAGTGAACATGGACTTAAAGCTGGTAGTTATTTCTTATCCTTTTTTTTTTTAAGAAATATTTTATTTCAAAAACAGTATCAAAAATTTGGGAAACCAAAAGCACAGAGAAGAAAATTCAAATCACCCATAATCTTACCGCTTAAAAGTAACCACTCTTAATTAACATTTTGGTGTTTAGCCACTTAGTCTTTGTTCTGTATTTATACAATATTGTTATGAAAATGAGGTCATCCTTTTGTTTACTGTTTAGTAACAATGTTACCAATAAACAACATACAGGCAACATTTTCACATTATTAAATATTCTTCTAAAACACATAGATCATTTTTGAGCATTGAAAAATATTTCATTGCTGACCTTCAGTGGAAAACACTAAATTTGAGGACAGATGATAACAAACCAAATAAATTGTTTTGTTTTGTGGCTGTGCCTTAATTTATTTAACCAATCCTCCCAAATTACTGAGAATTTATGTTATTCCCTATCACCAGTTCTCTCTCTCACTTTCTCCCTTCTCCTCCATCAGCAATGATAAATACAATATCCTTGTAGCTAAGTCTTTTTGCACATCTAGTTATTCTTTGAGACAAATTCCTAGAAGTGTAATTGCTGGGTCAAAGAGAATTTGCTATGATTTCTGAACCAAATATTTTTTTCTTCTGAAATTTTCTAGAATTAAGCAACAACTCCACATGGGCCTTTTCAGTGATACACACAGTTTATATGCATGTCTCTTCTTGCACAATTCATTTACAATTCCTAATTTTATTCTGCCAGGTGGCAGATGTTAAGCATATGTGTATTTAATTATTTATTAAAATATCAGAGTCATTGCAACTCTTGTGCTGACAGCTCCAGCTTTTTCCAGCTCATTAAACTATATCACGAAATTAAATCTATTCGTAAAAAGCAACTTTACATTGTAAACCCAAGAGGAAGCTAATTTCTGTCCAAAGTAGCACAGAGAACGATATTATTCTTAAATCTAAAGTGAATGAACTGCAGGCACACACAACATGAATGAACGTCACAGCCATTATGTGGAGCAGAAGAAGCCACACACCAAAGAGCACATATTGATAAGTATGTGAAATTCAAAAATAAGCAGAACTGACAGAGAGTGATAGAAGTCAAAATAGTGCTGTGTTTCCCCGAAAATAAAACCTCGCGGTACAATCAGCTCTAATGCGTCTTTCGGAGCAAAAATTAATATAAGACCCGGTCTTATTTTACTATAGTATAAGACCAGGTCTTAGATGATATAATATAATAATATAATATAATATAATATAATATAATATAATATAATATAATATAATATAATATATATAATATAACATAACATAATACCAGGTCTTATATTAATTTTTGCTCCAAAAGATGCATTAGAGCTGATTGTCCGGCTAGGTCTTATTTTCAGGGAAACATGGTGGTTACCTCTTAGGGGTTAGGAAAAACGATATTGACAGGGAAGCAGCCCAAAGAAGCCTTCTTGGGTCCTAGAGATAGTTTATCTGTTGATCTGGGTGGCAATTATCCATGTATATGTAAGAAATGATTGAAATGTACATGTAAAATATTGAGCAATACACTTAAAATGTGTGCACTTTCACTTTTGAACTGTATTGTTGTATGTTATACCTCAAATGTTTAAAAATATTTTTAAAAACCCTAAATTCTAAATTAATGGTTTATGTATTAGTGTCCTAGGGCTCCTATAACTAAGTGCCACAAACTTGGTGGCTTAAAACACAGAAATGTATTTCCTCACGGTTCTGGAGGCCACAAGTCTGAAATCAAGATGTCAAACAGGACATGCTCCATTTGACACCTGAAGGGGAGCATCCTTCCTTGCCTTTTCCTCGTTTCTGGTGTTTGCCAGAAATCTTTGACATTCCTTGGCTCATAGATACATCACCCCAATACTCTACCTTCACATGGCATCTTCCTTGCGTCTCTGTCTTCACATGGCCATATTCATATAAGGACACCAGTCGTATCGAATTAGGGGCCCACTCTATCCCCATATAACCTCATCTTAACTAATTATGTCTGCAACAGCCCTACTTTCAAATAAGGTCACATTCTGAGGTATTGGGGGTTAGGACTTCAACATATATTTTCGGGGGACATAATTCAACCCATAAAAATTTACAATCTTGTTTTTAAGTTTTTTTCAAAACAAATTTTTTTCATTATTATTATATTATCTATTTTGTTGAACCAATGTAACTTTACTAACAATTGTCACCCCAATAAACTTTAATTTTAAAAAAATTAAGTTTTGTAGAAAGAACCAAAATGAAGCAAATGGTGTCTTTAAGGATTTATAACAGAGTCAGTGGTGAATAGACTCTGTCTGCAAGGAGATTTCTCAGGAAAGCCTCAGTCAGAACTGCAGATTTGCTCTTAGTTTCCAGACTATGTATTTGATGGAGAAAAGACACATATAAAAAAATTACATGAGAGAAATTTGAAGTATCAAGAGATAGCTCACAAAGAGGCAATGCGGCCTAGTACTTCTGAGATATTAAGGTATATTATGCTCATTGTTTCTCCAGTATCCAGCCAGCTGACTACCTCAAGGGAAGCTTTTGACAGGGCAGAAAACAGAAGTAGGGAGTGAGCCTCTCTAGATGTGGTGTTCCCGAGTGGGAAGGAGATTAGCTGTGTAGAGACATCTTGGGCAAAAATTTGGAGACAGAATCTCATACGTGCCTCTTACATGTCAGAAAGACTCCTTCGGCCTTGAGGAAAAGAGAAAGGATGCCAGAGAGGGAATAACTGCAGCAGAAGGGACCACAGACAGCCTCACAGATGTTTCTGGGCCCCATGTACGGCATAGAATCAGGAGAGAGAGTCTCAGGGGCCAGGGGCCATGTGGACAGATAAGGGTCACCTCAACAGAGACCTACAAAAGCCAATGTTGCAGCAGCCGGTTAGCTCAGTTGGTTAGAGCACAGTGGTTGTAACAACAAGGTCGCCGGTTCAATCCTCACATGGTCCACTGTGAGCTGTACCCTCCACAACTAGATTGAAACAACTACTTGACTTGGAGCTGATGGGTCCTAGAAAAACACACTTAAATAAATTTAAAAAGTTATTTAAAAAAAAAAAAAAGCCAATGGCCACATGGGCCCCTTACCCACCATACAGAAAAAAAAAAAAAAAAAATCATTAAATTGGAAACTAAATCCAAGACATAGTTTGTCCCCATTTATAATACATTAGACATTTTAAATAAATAAATGCAAAAATCAGAAAACATATATATCCCTTGTCAGATCACACATTTCAACTTTTGATTCAGCCATTGTGGTCACCTAAAAATTCCTACATTAGGAAAAAACCTTCAGTCATTCTAAGAGCACCAAGAGGGATAGGAACAAAATTAGACTAAAGCTGGAACCTGGAACCAATGATTTGGCTTTTATCAACTTCTCAGTTCCGATCTAAAAAATAAATAAAAAGTATTTGACATGCTTTCCAGGATATAAGAGCATGAAAGGGACTCAGACCAACAATGGCTGGTGAAGTCTTGCCCCTGAAAATCAACACGGAAAAGGAAAGCAATAGATGAGAAACAAAGAGAGATGCTGTGAAAAGAATTCCAATGGGAAGTAGGACATGTCTTGCCGCTTCTCGTAAATCCATCTGCCAACATTACCTTAACCATGAGTGGATCCCCAGCTGTAAAAAAATGTGCTCTGCTACCTAAACCACTTTTAGAAAAACATCAATTAAAAGCAGCCATATTTATGCATGCTTATACAAACTGATGCTGTCTTTGCAGACAGGACTGGCCTATATCCATCTGCTATGTTCATTCTTAAGTTCTACCTACCCATTTTAGCACCACTGAGTGTATTTGCCTTTTGCCTGACCTTTAGATGACTTTGATTTTTGAACCAAAATTTGGAAAGTCTGATCTGACAAGAGAGTCCTTTTTTCTGATTTGTGAATTTATTTATGTTATATATATAGTCTTATAAATGAGCACCGATTGTGTCAGATTTCGTTACAGATTTAATTAGTCATTTTATTGAAAAGCATAAAATTACACAAAATTGAGTCTCAGCTAGAAAATCCAGGACATGTGGCCATCATACCAGGAAAACTAAGCTTTATGGAAGAGGGAACAGCATTCATCTGGAAATTGTCCCTTGCTTCTGGCAACACAGGAATTTGCCTCAGGAAATTGATCACTCTGAGTACAGGGTCCAGCTCAGCCAAGGAAGACCTAACTATCATCTGGTGATGATAATGAGGAAAAAACGATTCCACAGATTGAATGAAGCAAAGCGTTTATCAGGATCCAATTTCCTTCAACTGCATTTGTACAGTCCCAGATCTGCTGTCAGCAGTTCCGTATGTGCTGCTTTCCATCCTAAGCACACTTACGCTGTTCCAAAGATGTCTGAGGCTTCTTTCCAACACACCTAACCACAAGACGGCCTTTTCTGCCTGTTCTTCAATTCTGTTATTAGGTTGGTGCAAAAGTAATTTCAGTTTAAAAGATTAAAAATAATTGCAAAATCTGCAATTGCTTTTGCACCAACCTAATAGTTACATCTTCTGTCCTGTATCTCAAATTAATTCATCAGCAGATGAACATTTTGGCCAGAGCAGATAGTGAATATTTCTTTTTTTTTTTTTAATTAAATTTATTGGGGTGACAATTGTTAGTAAAATTACATAGATTTCAGGTGTACAATTCTGTATTACATCATCTATAAATCCCATTGTGTGTTCACCACCCAGAGTCAGTTCTCCTTCCATCACCATATATTCGATCCCCCTTACCCTCATCTCCCACCCCCCACCCCCGTTACCCTCTGGCAACCACTAAACTATTGTCTGTGTCTATGAGTTTCTGTTTCTCATTTGTTTGTCCATAGATGAATGGATAAAGAAGTTGTGGTATATATACACAATGGAATACTATTCGGCAGTAAGAAAAGATGATATAGGAACATTTGTGACAACATGGATGGATCTTGAGAGAGTAATGCTGAGCAAAACAAGTCAGACAGAAAAAGCAGAGAACCATGTGATTTCACTGATATGTGGTATATAAACCAAAAACAACAAAAGAACAAGAATATTTCTATTTTTAAAACAGCAGAAATAATTACAGAAAATAAATGTTATTTCCATTTATTGATTACTATCTCTCATGTACCGTATGTACCTAATTTTTTTTAATTGAAGTTTATTGAGGTGGCAATTGCTAGTAAAATTACATAGGTTTCAGGTGTACAATTCTGTAATACATCATCTACATATCACATTGTGTGTTCACCACCCAGAGTCAGTTCTCCTTCCATCACCATATATTTGATCACCTTTACCCTCATCTACCATCTCCCACCCCCTCTTACCCTCTGGTAACCACTAAACTATTCCCTGTGTCTATGAGGGTTTTTTTCTTCATTTGTTTATCTTGTTCTTTTGTTGTTTTCAGTTTTATATTCCACATATCAGTGAAATCATATGGTTCTTGACTTTTTCTGTCTGACTTACTTCACTTAGCATAATAATCTCAAGACCCATCCATGTTGTCACAAATGGCACTATTTCATCATTTCTTATGGCAGAATAGTATTCCATTGTGTATATATACCACATCTTCTTTATCCAATCATCTATCAAAGGATTTTATGTATTTGACTTCAAAGGCAAGGGAAGTAAAAGCTAAAGTAAATGAATGGGACTATATCAAACCAAAAAGCTTCTGCACAGCAAAAGAAACCATCAGCAAAATAGAGGTAACCAACCAAACGGGAGAAGATTTTTGCAAACAACGCCTCTGAGAAGAGGCTAATATCTAAAATATGTAAGTAACAACAAAAAACAAACAATCCAATTAAAAATGGGCAGAGGACCTGAATAGACATTTCTCTGAAGAGGACATACAAATGGCCAATAGACATATGAAAAGATGCTCAACATCACTAATCATCAGAGAAATGAAAATAAAAACCACAATAAAATATCACCTCGTACCAGTCAGAATGGCTATCATCAACAAGAAAAATAGTGAAAAGTGTTGTAGAGACTGTGGAGAAAAAGGAACCCTCATACACTGTTGGTCAGAATGCAGATTGGTGCAGCCGCTATGGAAGGCAGTGTGGTGGATCCTCAAAAAATTAAGAATAGAATTACCGTATGACCCAGCAATCCCTCTCCTAGGTATCTACCCCAAAAATCTGAAAACATTTATCTGTAAAAATATATGTGCTCCGATGTTCATTGCAGCTTTATTTACGGTGGCCAAGACATGGAAACAACCAAAATGCACCTAATTTTTAAAATAAAAAAAATAAGCTGATTTCTTGGTTGTGGGTAAAATTATGACACTTTGAAAAAATTACCTGTCTTTTGTTTTCAATTACAGTTGACATTCACTATTATATTCATTTCAGGTGTACAGCATAGTGGTTAGACATTTATATAACTTACAAAGTGATCCCCCTGATAAGTGTAGTACCTACCGCACCACACAGTTATTATAATATTATTGACTATATTCCCTGTGCTGTACTTTACGTCTCCATGAGTATTTTGTAACTATCAATTGCACTTTTTAGCCTCTTCACCTTTCACCCAGCTCCCCAAACCCCCTCTCATCTGGCAACCATCAGTTTGTTCTCTGTATCTATGATTTTGCATCTGTTTTGTTTATTTTGTTTTACAGTTCCCACATATAAGTGAAATCATGTGGTATTTGTCTTTCTCTGTCTGACTTATTTCACTTAACATAACACTCTCTAGGCCCATTCATGTTGAAAATTATGACACTTCTTAAATCATGAAAAAATAATTGAAATGTGTCACATCGACATTATAAAGGAGACCTGACAACATCTAATAAAACCCACTCATTTATGTATGAGGAACTTGAGTCACAAAAAGCTTATGGCAGCAGGTTTCAAACCTAAGTGTGCATCAGAATCACCTAGGATGTGCGGACAAATGAAACTCCGTGACTCCGGCATCAGAGGTTGTTTCAGTGGCTCTGCCCGTAGAAGAGTGTAACCTACAATCTTAACAATCACTTCAGCAGATTCTGATGCAGGTGCTGTCCAGAATGCACTATGAAAATGTATTGAAACCACCCCCACAATCACACAGACAGAAACTACAGAGTCTCAGACTTTCGGGACTGAGGTGAGGGGCAAGAAAGCTTGGGCCTGACTCTCCCTCCTCTGCCCTGCTCTAAACACTCGCCCTGAAAGCCACCTAAGTTAATGATTACATTGGAATTAAAATTTGAATGGCATGTTGCAAACTATACCTCAACATACACCATTAGATTTTTCGATCCCCATAATAACCATTAAGTAATTTTATTATCTTCATTTCACAAGAGATTGAAATAAGGCTCAAAATAGTTAACCTGTCCAAAATCACATAGCAAGAAAAGACGAGAGCTGTACACCAACCCACAATTTCGGCCTATAAACCCTCTGCTTCCCTGAAGAATCCTAGTGTGATGAAGCAGCTTTTCCTACTTGAAACTTTGCCACCATCTAATACATCCAACTTTTCTCACAGTCCTCTGTTAGTCAGTGACATTTATTTGGCACCCACTGTGTACAGACGGCCAAATAGGAACTAAAACAGAGGTCTACGATTGCTCTTACAGGAGCTCAGGATACTCTCAGGCCTGAAGGACTTTTTATTTGCACCACTTTGCTTTTTCACTTCTTCAGGAGCACATCTGGCTTTCTGAATAGAGTTAACAGTGGGTTATAATAAAGCATTTTCCAAATTGCTTCCTGATTTGTATTCAATTTTTATAGCACATTGTGATTTGGGATGGTATTTCACTCAGACTAAAAGCAGAACCAGAAATTCTCTTGAAAATAGAACTTTCCCTTGTAACTTAACCCCCTTTGCAAAACCCAGAGCCTTTTCAACTGAATATTGAGTGGCCTCAAACTTGAGAAAAGAGATAGTCAGTATCCCTGAAACACAAACACCCACTCCAGGGCCAATCCTGCTGTTAACAGCCACTATCCCAGTACCTCTCCCTTCCTAGTCAGTAGAAAAAGACCCCAAAAAAGAAAGAAAAAGGTTATTGGGAGGGGCAGGATTTTCCAGAAGTCTGTGGAGAGTTGTTTGGTTTTTCCCACTCCTTCATGAGAGGGAAAAGCAGTATTGCTAAGGGAGAATCTCATGTGATATGAGGATTTACCCTGGCAGTCTTCACACTGCAGACACCTGACTGCCTCCCAAACAGTTTCACAAGGTCAAAACTTGTTTCATAAGAATCTTAAGACATTATCTGCCTTCTTAGTGTAAGGATATTTGTACTGACAGTGCAAAAACAAAGCAAAGTGAAACCACTGGTGCTTTAGCAGGAACCAAGGCTGTTGTACCAAACTTACTAGTAGTCACTGCATCGTTTCCATCCACACGTTCACAGTAAGAAGGGGGAAAAAGGTTCACATAAGAATGTCCTTGATGAAGTAGTAAAGATTATTAATTTTATTACAGCTTTCACTTGACTGCATATCTTTTTAATATTCTATGAGAAAATGAGTGGGACTACACAAAAGCACTTCAGAAGCACACTGAAGTGATGTGCTGTCTTCAGGAAAGTATTGTGTGATCATTTGAGTTATGAACTCCAGTGCTGCTGTTATTCAAGGAATACTGTACTCATTTCCTATTGCTGCTATAAGAAACTGCCACACACTTGGTAGCTTAAACAACACAAATTTTAGCTTACATTTCTGGAGGTCAGTAGTCTGACACAAATCTCACTGAGTGAAAATCATGGTATCAGCAGTAAGTTCTTTCTGGAAGGTCTAAGGAAAAATCCATTTTTTTTCTCTTTTGCCTTCTGCAGTTTCTAGAATCCATGTGCATTCTTTGGCTAGCGGTTTCTTCCTCTATGTTCAAAGTCAGCAGAATAGCATCTTCAAATCTCCTGCTTCATCTTTATAAGGACCTTGATTACATTGGGCCCACCCTGATAATCCAGGATAGTCTCCCTATTTTATGATCCTTAACAGAATCACATCTTCACTGTCTCTTTTGCCATGTCAAGTAATATATTCACAAGTTCCAGGGATTAATGCACAGACATCTTTGGGGGCAATTATTCTACTTCCCGCAAACATCATTTTTACTTGAAAGAGTGAATAATAGACAAACTTTGATTATTCAGACTTGGTATTTGGCAGACATTTGTTCAAATCAACAAAGTAAGTCCGTCACTGCTTGGAAAACAGCTCATAGTATTTATTACCAAAGATAAAATTCAAGTTTTCAAGTGAAATCTCAAATCGAGATTTTTGGAGAACTTGTGTCCACCACAATGAACTTCACAGCTTCCTATATTTAAGGACTTTTCTAATAAAATTGGTGGTGTGATTCTTCTTTTTTCATTGAATAAGGAAACACGTTCACGTTTAAAAGATCTGATTAGCTAAGAGAACCAATATTTTTCAAGTGACCACTACATGCTATTATAAAATCATGCATGGATAAATGATTATTGCACATTATTCAATGTGCAGAAAGGATCATTAAGAAGACATCATCAAAATGGCGGCATGAGGTGAGCCTCTGTAAATCTCTGGAATTTACAACTAATCGAACAACTATAACTCCACAAAGGACTCCCTGCACAGCAGACAGGCAAGATAAAGAGGCCCACTGCTGAATTCACCTAAAGGTGGGCAAATCACGTGAGCGAGGGAGGAGTGAAGAGAGAAGTGCGGAGACGGAGCTGCACGGGCACAGGAGGCAGACCTAGCTCAGTGCCCCGAGCTCGCTGCATCCCAGAACTACCGCAGCTGTGGGAGAGGGAAGAACTCAGACTGCTAGGGCTCCGCTTATGGCCCATGGGCTGAGGGGACAGCATATAACATGGCTGAACCCAACGCTCACAGCAGAGACCTCGGAGAAAAGACTGAGGGAAGCAGGCTGAAAACGGTGGTTTAAGCCCGCACTGCCGAACAGAGAACGGAAGCCTTAGGCACTGAGACTAGCCGCCCCCTCCCTACCCTATCTGAGCTTGCCCCGCCCCCACCTGCCCAGTGCTAGAGGTGGAACAGTAGCAGTGTCAGATCAAAAGAACAGAATATTTGTAGTTCTGAGAACTGTGGACGAAGACACAGATTCGCAGCCCAACTAGTTCCGGCAAAGGGGAGGGAGCTGTGGAAGCAGGGCTGGCTGTGGTGGTGGTCACCGCAATTGCTCTGGGTCACCTCTCACAACTCACCCCGCCCCTGGCCCCACCTATCTGGGCGGATCCCTGCAGGAGTAAACAGAACTGCTGAAACAAACAGGCTCTGAATCTGGTGCAGGAAGAGCTTTGGAACTTCAAAAGCTCTCCACATACCCACAGGAACACTGAGCCCTGTGACCCAGGTGAGCTATTTACAGAGAAGCCCCATCTCCCAGGGAATACCCCCATTGTGTGAGAAGCTGGAATAGTGCAGAGAAAATATAGCACTACCATTTGAGAGAGAAAAAAAGGCTGCAGTAGGAGAGAAAATAAAACATTCTACAAACAAGTACTGGAAAACCAAAGAAAGACCTCTTCCTATCAACCTGTTGCAGAAGCCACTCCTGTAGATGTCTAGGGAGAGAAACAATACATCAGTAATTGCCATGAATAACAAAGGCAACAAAACAGCTCACAAAGAAAGTGAAAAGTCTCCAGAAAAGGAACTTAAAGATATAGAAATATGTGACTTAAATGACAGAGAATTCAAGATTGCAGTTCTTGAAAAAAACTCAATGAGATGCAGGAAAACACAGAACGGCAGTTTAATGAACTCAGAAACACAGTCAAAGAAAAACATGAGAATTTTACAAAAGAGATTGAAATTTAAAAAAAGAATCAAGTAGAATTTCTGGAGATTAAGAACTCAATAGAAGAAATTAAGAATGAAATAACCAGCTTAGGTAGTAGAGTTGACCAGATGGAGGAATGAATCAGTGACATCAAAGATAGAAACCTGGAAATTACACAGATGGAAGAAGAAAGAGACTTGAGACTTAAAAGAAATGAAAGAACTCTACAAGAGCTTTCTGACTCCATCAGAAAGAGCAATATAAGAATAATGGGCATACCAGAAGGAGAAGAAAGAGAGAAGGGAACAGAGAATATATTCAAACAAATCATCAATGAGAACTTCCCAAACTTGTGGACAGAACTGGATCCTCGAATCCAAGAAGCAAATAGAACACCTAATTACCTCAATCCCAACAGGCCTTCTCCAAGGCACATTGTATTGAAGCTGTCTAAAATCAACAACAAAAAAAGAATCCTCAAGGCAGCCAGGGAAAAGAAGACGGTAACCTACAAAGGAAAGCCCATTAGATTATCATCAGATTTTTCAGCAGAAACTCTACAAGCCAGGAGGGAGTGAAACCAAATATTCAAACTATAGAACGAGAGAAATTATGAGCCAAGAATAATATATCCAGCAAAGATATCCTTTAGATATGAAGAAGGAATAAAGACCTTTCCAGACATACAGAAGCTGAGGGAATTTTCTAATACACAACCTGCACTACAAGAAATACTAAAGGAGGCTATTCGACCACCATCAACAGAGACAATTTGTGGCAACCAAAACATAAAAAGGGGGAGAGTAAATGCCTGAACCGGAATATGGGAATGGAGAAAGTAAGCATGCTGAAGAAAATGGAATACTCTAAATATCAAACTTTCTTTTACATAAACTTAAGGGTAACCACTCAAAAAAAAATCCAGAACTGAAATATATACTGTAATAAAAGAAGAAACAGAGGAAACTTCATAGAATACAACCACACAGAAATAATAGACAACAACAAAAAGGCAAAGAAACAATGGAGACACAGCCTTACCAGAAAACTAAAGATAGAATGACAGGAAATCCTCACATATCAATAATCACCCTAAATGTAAATGGACTGAACTCACCAATAAAAAGGCACAGAGTAGCAGATTGGATCAAAAAACTAAACCCAACCATATGCTGTCTCCAAGAGACACATCTCAGCTACAAGGACAAGCATAGACTCAAAGTGAAAGGGTGGAAATTGACACTCCAAGCAAATGGTACCCAGAGAAAATCAGGTGTAGCCATAATGATATCAGATGAAACAGACTTCAGGGTGAAAAAGATAACAAGAGACAAAGATGGACATTTCATAATGGTAATGGGGACTATACAACAAGAAGACATAACAGTCATCAATATTTATGCCCCAATCAGGGAGCACCGAAATATACCAAGCAACTACTAACAGAACTAAAGGGAGAAATTGACCAAAACACAATTATACTAGGGGACTTAAATACATCATTGACAGCTATGGATAGATCATCCAAACAGAAAATAAATAACGAAATAGCAGCCCTAAATGACACATTAGATGAAATGGACATAATTGACATATATAGAGCACTTCATCCTAAAACATCAGACTATACATTCTTTTCTAGTGTACATGGAACATTCTCAAGGATAGACCATATATTGGGACATAAAATCAGCCTCAGCAAATTTAAGAAGATTGAAATCATACAAAGCATATGCTCCGATCACAAGGCTTTGAAATTGGATATCAACTGCAAAAAGAAAGCAGGAAAAAACACAAATACATGGAGATTAAACAACATACTTTTAAAGAAAGATTGGGTCAAAGAAGAAATTAGAGGAGAGATCAAAAGATACATAGAAACAAATGACAATCAAAATATATCCTACCAAAATTTTTGGGATGCAGCGAAAGCAGTTTTGAGGGAAATTTATATCATTACAGGCCTATCTCAAGAAACAAGAAAACTCCCAAATAAATAACCTCATGTTACACCTTAAAGAACTAGAAAAAGAAGAACAAGTGAAACCCAAGGTCAGCAGAAGAAAGGAAATAACAAAAATCAGAGCAGAACTAAATGAAATAGAGAACAAAAAGACAATAGAAAAAATTAATGTGACAAAGAGCTGGTTCTTTGAAAAGATTAACAAAATTGACAAACCCTTGGCTAGACTCACTAAGATAAAAAGAGAGAAGACACCAATAAACAAAATCAAAAATGAAAAAGGGGAAGTTATCACGGATGCCACAGAAATACAAAGGATCATCCAAGAATACTATGAAGGACTATATGCCACCAAATTCAATAACCTAGAAGAAATGGACAAGTTCTTAGAAACATATAGCCTTCCAAGGCTGAACCATGAAGAACTGGAAAATCTAAACAGACCGATCACCAGTAACGAAATTGAATCAGTCATCCAAAACCTTCCCAAAAGCAAAAGTCCGGGACCAGATGGCTTCACTAGTGAATTCTACCAAACCTTCAAAGAGGATCTAATACCAATCCTGCTCAAACTCTTCCAAAAAATTGAAGAAGAGACAGTACTCCCTAACTCATTTTATGAGGCCAACATTACCCTGATACCAAAACCTGGTAAGGACAACACACAAAAAAGAAAACTACAGACCAATATCTCTGATGAATACAGATGCAAAAATCCTAAACAAAATTCTAGCAAATCGAATACAACAATGCATTAAAAAGATTATTCATCACGACCAAGTGGGGTTCATCCCAGGGGCACAAGGATGGTTCAACATCCACAAATCCATCAATGTGATACATCACATAAACAAAATAAAGGACAAAAATCATATGATTATATCAATTGATGCAGAAAAAGCATTTGACAAGATACAACATCCATTTATGATTAAAACACTTAATAAAATAGACATAGAAGGAAAATACCTTACACAATAAAGGCCATATATGACAAACCCTCAGCTAATCTCATAATTAATGGTGAAAAACTGAAGCCCTTTGCTCTACTTTCAGGAAAACGACAGGGCTGTCCCCTATCACCTCTGCTTTTCAACATAGTGTTGGAAGTCCTCGCCAGAGCAATCAGGCAAAAGAAAGAAATAAAAGGCATCCAAACTGGGAATGAAGAAGTGAAATTGTCACTCTTTGCAGATGACATGATGCTATATATAGAAAACCCTAAAGACTCCACCAAAAAGCTATTAGAAACAATCAACGAATACAGTTTGCCTGCTACAAAATCAACGTACAAAAGTCCATTGCTTTCCTATATACTAACAATGAAATCTCAGAAAAAGAAATATAAAAAAAAAATTCCTTTTGCAATTGTAGCAAAAAGAATAAAATACCTAGGAATAAACTTAACCAAGGATGTGAAGGACCTATATGCTGAAAACTATAAGACATTTTTAAAAGAAATTGAAGAAGATACAAAGAAATGGAAAGAGAGTCCATGCTCATGGATTGGAAAAATCAACATAGTTAAAATGGCCATATTACCCAAAGCAATATACAGATTTAATGCAATCCCCATCAAAATCCCAATGGCATTTTTTAAAGAAATAGAACAAAAAATCATCAGATTTGTTTGGAACCACAAAAAGAATAGCCAAAGCAATCTTAAGAAAAAAGAACAATGCTGGCGGTATCACACTCCCTGACTTTAGCTTGTACTTCAGGGCTACAATAATCAAAACAGCATGGTATTGGCAGAAAAACAGACACATAGACCAATGGAATAGAATTGAGAACCCAGAAATAAAACCACATAAATATGGACAGATAATTTTTGACAAAGAAGCTAAAAACATACAATGGAGGAAAGACAGCCTCTTCAATAAATGGTGCTGGGAGAATTGGATAGCCACGTGCAAAAGAATGAAACTGGACTGCTATCTGTCACCATGTACCAAAATTAATTCAAAATGGATCAAAGACTTAAGCATAAGACCTGACACAATAAACTGCATAGAAGAAAACATAGGTACTAAACTTATGGACCTTGGGTTCAAAGAGCATTTTATGAATTTGACTCCAAAGGCAATGGAAGTAAAAGCTAAAATAAACGAATGGGACTATATGAAACTTAAAAGCTTCTGCACAGCAAAAGAAACCATCGACAAAATAAAGAGGCAACCAACTGAATGGGAGAAGATTTTTGCAAACAGTGCCTCCGATAAGGGGCTAATATCCAAAATATACAAGGAATTCATGCAACTCAACAACAAAAAAACAAACAACCCAATTGAAAAATGGGCAGAGAACCTGAAGAGACATTTCTCCAAAGAGGACATACAAATGGCAAATAGGCATATGAAAAAATGCTCAACATCACTAATCATCAGAGAAATGCAAATCAAAACCACAATGAGATATCACCTCACCCCAGTCAGAATGGCTATCATCAACAAGACAAATAGTAACAAGTGTTGGAGAGGCTGTGGAGAAAAGGGAACTCTCATACACTGTTGGTGGGAATGCAGACTGGTGCAGCCATTACAGAAGGCAGTGTAGAGGTTCCTCAAAAAATTATGAATAGAATTACTATATGACCCAGCAGTCTCTCTCCTGGATATCTACTCAAAAAATCTGAAAACATTTATACATAAAGACACGTGTGCTCCAATGTTCATTGCAGCTTTGTTTACAGTGGCCACGACATAGAAACAACCAAAATGTCCTTCGATAGATGAATGGATAAAGAAGTTGTGGTATATATACACAATGGAATACTATTCGGCCGTAAGAAAAGATGATATAGGAACATTTGTGACAACATGGATGGATCTTGAGAATATAATGCTGAATGAAATAAGTCAGACAGAAAAAGCGGAGAACCATATGATTTCACTGATATGTGGTATGTAAACCAAAAACAACAAAAGAAGACAAACAAATGAGAAACAAAAACTCATAGACACAGACAATAGTTTAATGGTTACCAGAGGGTAAGGGGGGAGGCGAGTGGGAGATGAGGGTAAGGGGGATCAAATATATGGTGATGGAAGGAGAACTGACTCTGGGTGGTGAACACACAATGGGATTTATAGATGATGTAATACAGAATTGTACACCTGAAATCTATGTAATTTTACTAACAATTGTCACCCCAATAAACTTAAAAAAAAAAGAATTATTCTAAAAAGAAAAAGAAAGGATCATTAGATTTTAATGCAGCAGAGTATGCAAAGTTTGTTAATGTGGTTTCAAATTCCACACTGCAACCAACCTTTAAGAAATTACCACTTTCAAATTCTGGTATAATATAAAAGAAGATTACTCACAATTACCTGAAGTGGCCATCAAAATACACCTCCCTTTCCAACTGTATATCTGTGTCATGCCAGATTTTCTTTATGTATCGTGATAACAAAAGAGATCACAATAAATTAAGTGCAGAATAAGATATTAGAATTCAGCTATCATCTTTCAAGCCAGACATCAAAGATATTTGCAAAAATGAAAAACAATGCCCCCCTTCTCACTAATATATGTTTGTTTGGGAAAATGTTGTTATTTTCATTACAAATAATTGATTACATCAATACCTAATGAGTGTATTATTGTTATTTTTAAAAAATTAGTAAGTATTTTTCTATTATCCAGTTTTATTTTTCTAGTATGGTAAATATTGATAGCAATAATTCATAAAAATAAAAGATATTCAGAATCCTCAATAATTTTAAGAGTATAAAATGGTCCTGACACCAAGAATCAATAACCTACCTTCAGCCTACCAGTTTTGTCTACGTTATTAGAAAGAAAAAAAACAGAAAAAAAAAAAACAGAAAAAATAGTAACTATTAAACAAAAGAAACCCAATTAACTGGTTCTATGTGAATGGGTGAATGGTCATGAAAGTAAACAGTTTTGTTTGTTGTTTTTTTAAGCTCTAGGCTCTCCTTCTTGTTCTTTAGTCCAAGACCCCAGAGCCTTTGTCCTGTCACCTTTCCTAATAGTAGTGACACATGCTTCATAGCATCTAAGTATTTGAAGGTAACAGTTCTACCCCCATAAGCCAAAACTTCCAGGGTTAATAGCAACAAAGCATTCTCTAGTCAGTTGCATATAATTATAAGCATAAAATAATATGTAACATATGCCGGCAATCTATTCTCTACTGAGGCTAAATTCCATTCTCTGGGGATAGGATAGTACTGTATCTGCCACATGATTCAACACTTCCTTCTTCCAGTACGTGTCATCTCCTAAGGTATGTGATGTTAATCGTCAGTATTTGATGAGTAGCCTTCTGAAATGTATGTAATTAATCCTGAACATACTCGTATTATATTTGAGAAATTTGCAAACTAATTCTTGGGAACATATTAAATTTAAGTACCACATCAGAGATGTGCTCATTTCAAGTCACAAAAACACTTGTTTTCTGTTTTGTTGAAATAGCAATTACCAGGATGCAACATAAACCTAAGACCTAAAAGCTGACCTTTACTTGGCTTTAGCAAGTAACATTCTATAGACAAAATAATCAAACAAACCCACTAACAAACCAGAATAGCAACTCTATTTTTTCTTTTTCTGTATTCAAGAGTGCAGGAACATTGTTCCATGAACAGAGGGTGATGTTTTGACTAATACCAGCAACATATTGTTTTACACAGTCTGCTCCTCTATACAAGTGATGAGCCAATGTCACACTTACGTAAACCTGAGGCCCAAAGTAGAAGGGAAATAAAATGACTTGTGGAATCCCAGCTCCCATCCCTTGATGAGTTGCAGAGGCCAGGCCTGACCATCATCACAAAGGGATATGCCTACCAGCTTTGCCCAGCCACTGGTGCCACTGTTAGCAATAGCCAGAGAGAGGCCTGCCACCAGGGAAGGCAGAAGTGTTCAGAAGAAAGCGTAGGTCTTTAGGTCATATCTCCTCTCCTTCCAACCCCTTTATTACACCACTGGCCACTGTTAGAGACCAAGTAGCACTTTATCAACAGATGGTTATGTACCTGATATCCACCTCTAATCCAGTGTATTAGTTTGCTAGGGCAGGTCACAGCGAAGTATTGCAAACTGAGCGACTTAACAGAAATTTAGTCTCTCCCAGCTCTGGAGGCTAGAAGTCTGAGAAAAAAAGTGTTGGCAGGGTTGGTTCCTCCTGAGGGCTGTGAGGGAGACTCTGTTCCCTGCCTCTCCCCTAGCCTCTGGTGGTTTGCTGACAATCTTTGGAATGATGATAGATGCATCATTCCAATCTCTGCTTTGATGTTCACGTGGTATCTTCCGTGTGTGCGCATGCTATGTACAAATTTCCCCTTTTTATAAGGACACCAGTGTGTTAGATTCGGATCCATCTTAATGATCTCAACTTAATTTGATCATCTGCAAAGACCCTATTTCCAAATAAGGTCCCATACTCAGGTACTGGGGTTTAAAATCTCCACATCTTTTGTGGGGACACAATTCAACCAAAAGCATGCAATGTAAAAATATCTCTAGTAAAAAAGCTATATTAGACTCTATAACTCAGCTTAGAGCCTAAGTGCCTCTCACAAAATAGAGATTGCCTGAAAACAGGAAAGGGAAAGTGAGTCAGAGCATGGGTCTTTTAAGGTACAGTTATCTGCCCTCACGTAATATGTGACCCGATCAATGCCTGGGTTCTAATAGGCAGGGTGAAGATTCTTGGGAATATGTTACATTTAAGTAGCCGCATCAGAGAAGACGTTGCTCATTTCAAGTCAGAAAAACACTTGTTTTCTGTTTTGTTGAAATGGCAATTACCAGGATGCAAGGATGGGTATGTCTGTGCAGTCCTGGGCCTTTTGCCCTCAGTTCCAGTCTTATCCCGTCCCTTCCTCTGTGCTCTATGTCGAGGGCTGGTTCTGCAGGCTTTGTTTCCCATGCTCCTGTGACAGCTGGATGCTGGCCAAGTCAGGCAAACGGGAGGTGCTAAGAGTAGGTTGGAGTGCAAGAGGAAGGGAGGAGCCTCGCCTCACGTGGCTTCTCTGCAGCAGCTACATCTCCTCCTCACTCAAAAGTTTCCTCTGGACAGTTACAATGTTTCTCTAGCTTCTTCCAGGTGAGGTGACCTCCTGAGCACAATATATCCCCCTTTTTTCCCTCCACCTTAAGGGTGTTAGTGGTTGCTCTGGGTTGCTTCACTGACCCCTATTTGGCTCCAGCTTCCCCATCACCAGTTTTACTATTCCATGAATTAAATCCCCTTTGTGAGGGTCTGAAAACAGCAACACCTCAATAGCAAAGCGCACACTCAGAACCAGATCTGGGTCTCTACGTCATTCTCTCCACTAAAAGGAGTCTGAAATCCTTAGAGATATGGCTGTTTTCAGAGCTATGATACGGAAAAAACAAGATGAGCCTGGAATATCTTTGGGGGCCAGAATGTAAGAAAGTACTCTAAGAATGATTGGGGGCATGTCAAAAGGACACAGAAGCCTGCTGGAAGGAGCTCCCTCTGGCCAAAATAAGGACAATTTGAGCATCAAAGTAGTGAAAGTAACATTATCATTTATTGAACAAAGCCAAGAATGTGTACTGACAGGAATTAATGAATTAAAGTTTGATAAGAAGCAAGATGTTTACATAGTCACAACATAACCTCTCTCTTCAAATACTTAGCAGCTACAAAGGGGGAAAAGATTCGCTTTACAGTAGAGAAGTCTGACAGACTTCTAAGAAAGTGATCAAAGTGAATGTGATCGATAACAGGACAAACCAAAACCGTGTCCCACCTAACAGGGTGCATTGACAAGAACACAGCATCGCTTCTGTGTATTTTCACCAAACATGTAAACCTGCACGTAATTATGAGGGAACATCAGACAACGCCAAATTGAGGGATATTCTACAAAATAAATCACCTGTACTCTTCAAAAATGACAAGATCATGAAAGTCTGTGATCGTATCAAAGTAAAAAATAAATAAATAAATCTTTCTGTTGAAAACTTAAAGTGGTTTCTATGGTCCTGTTATACCTGACTGATACCCTTATCTTCTAAACATTAAGCTCCTATGGGCAGAGCAGTTCTTTGTATCCTCTACAACACAAGCCCAGGGACATGTCCACAGATAATACCAAACACATACTTGCTGCTTTGACCAATGTTAAGAACTCAATAGTCCATGTTAATGGATTAATAAACTTCAACTGGCAGGGCCAATTAAACCAACTCACTAAATTGATCCTAAGGCCCAAGGTCAGTTGTTCACCCTTGTGGGTTACAGTCATATGCTGACTACTGGGCTTCATTTTCACCCCAGCCTGAGCTTGCATTGGCATTGGGCATTAGGGTTTGATAGCATGCTTTTATTTAAACCCTCACGTTGTCTTTTTGCCTTCATGACAACCCTGTAAGGTAGGCAGGGTGGACATTTTACCTCTATCTTATAGATGAGAACACCGGCACTGAGAGAGTGAAGTGATTCAGCCAAAATCACCCAGTTAGGAAGTAGCAGAGCAGACATTTGAACTCAGCTCTTCTGATTCCAAATCTTCCACATACATCTCTGAGCCTGGGGAGAACCAGGAAAGGATGTGCCTGTAAGGTGACTCCTCTTGCCAGTTGTTCCCAAAAGGATATGAGCGGCCAAGGTGGTCAGCAGCTTTATTTCTATATATGAAGGACCACATGGTTAGATAGTAACGCCTACCTCATAAAGTGAGCTCCCGCCCTTTTTGACACAGAATTTGACTAGCATCTTAGCAACATGGACTTAGCAGCCCTTAAGATGATACAGGCAGTAACCCATTTATATACAATTGCACTGTAAAAGGTCCTACATATCAGAAATATGAGGCATGAAAACCTAATCAGTCACTTTCAGAGGACTGAAAAGTCATCTTGCTAATAAATATAAGTAAATAAATCAAGAAATGCTAACATTGGGCTTGATATTGAAGGGTATTAGCTACATAAATATTTACATTTTGAAAAAAACATGTACAGGTACAAATATTTAGACTAAATTAGGTTCTGTTTTACATTTTGCTTTGTTTTCCAAAATTTTCACAGTGACCATCTTCTACTTAATTATCTGCTTTTTCATTGCTGTAGTCCCAACACTAATTAGATTACTAAATGAATGTTAAATTAATGAACAAATAAATCAATCAAAAACAGAATAAACTAAAATGTGGAGTCAAATTATCTATGGTATTAAATTTTTACTTCACATACTTCTCTTCACGTTTACATTTGGAAATCAATACTAACTCAGATTATTAGACATTCCAAGAAGATATTACAAAGCAAAATTGTAGAAATTGTGGAGTTAACATTTAGCATAACATTTAATAACAGCTCCAAAAAAAAAAAGAGGTTGTCAAAAGCAACAAGTTAAGGAGTATAGTCAAAATGTAGGCTTCAGAAAAAGAAAAATATAGTCCTGTTTAGCTAGAGTAAGGACTCTAAACACTGACCTCACCCTTTTTCCTGTTCTCTTAATGAATTAAGGTAATTTCTAAGGATATGTAGGTCTGACACCAGACTTCCTTGGTGTACAGCACAAGCTGGCCCAGCCATCTGGCAAATCCCATGGGATTAAAACTGGAGCCTAGGGGACATAGACCAAGAAAAATTATCGCCCCAACTTATTCTCTATATATCATATACTTGTCAGAAACAAAAGCAACCAAAAAGCCATAGAACTTTGAATCTGGAAAGGGTCTTCAATGATGCTAAGTTCAACCTCCCCCTACACCAACCCCCGTTTACAGACGAGGGTACCTAGGGCTAGAAATGGAAAGAGACTTTCCCAAGTACCAGAACTAGGAATAGAACAATAATTGTTGAGGTCTCAACCCAGGACTCCTTCTACTTGCCCACACTTTCCATAATTTAAATTTAAAATACAAATATATGGGGAGCAAGCGTTAGCAAACTGTTTCTGTAAAGGGCAAGATGGTAAATAATTTAGGCTTTGCAGGCCATACGTTCGCATATGGTCACAACTACTCAACTCTACCATTGTAGCGTGAAAGCAGCCACAGACAAAATACAAACAAATGGGTATGCCTGTGTTCCAGTAAAACTTTATTGACAAAAAACAGGCAGTGGGCTGGATTTGGCCTGTGGGCAATACTTTGATGACCTCTGGTTGAGAAGAACAGTACTGCACTCACTCAAACTTCAGATTTACTGTCTTCAGGTTCATCGTTCAGTCTATGGTATGGGCAAGTGTGGAATATGAATTGTGTCTTGACCCATATCCTCAGAGCTACTAGAAAAGTCAAAAAACTCTCACCAACAAATGTCATAAATTATTAAAATCACATACTTATACACACACCTCAGAGAAAGAAAGAGTGCAATGGTGGGGAGACAGGCTAATGTGCGAAAGTTCTGGTTATTAATCATCTGCCTTTTTTCTCTCAGACGTTTAATTACTATTCTAACATCAAATCAAGTGGCTTAGCTTCCTTGTTTTTTTTGTTATTGAGGGTACTCATTAACTACCTCTAAATCTCTGCTGCTCTCTGGTGGTAACATGAAGCTGTGAGAACACATTCCAGAAAGGTTGAGTACAGTAGAATTTAGAAACTGAACTGATGAAATATTTTGGGACACTTATAGCACTTAAAACAGAGTGACATGGAGTTTTTACACACTTACTGGGCAGAATTATAATCAAATCCCTAAACTACTTCTGTAAATGGTTTTCTTTGGTCATAAATCCTTATTTTTTTCTGTCAAGACAAGCACCAGTTTTTCTGACACTGAAGGTTCTATATTATTTCTTTCTCTAAAGCAGGAGCATCATAATTGATGAACCATAGCTCAGAAGAAGCTTTAACTCTTTCAGAATTTGTGGATAAGGCACAAAAACGTGCAGCAGAGAGTCAAAGGAGATTAAGTGTCTACCTAGCTGTTGGCTGACAGCAAAGGAGTTTTTAATGTATGTTACAATTCCAGTTGGTAAATATAGCTGAACGTCAGCAGATTTACTACTCTATAAAAAAAAATTCCTTATTTCTAATACCTTAATCACACCAGAAAGCAGAGAACCCCAACTTTACTTTTCTCATCCCTGAAAACTGCCCTTTGGGATGGGTTGATATTTTTACATCAGGAAACAAAGTCAGACCATTGTTTTCATATCATTAGGTTTGTGGGTCCTGGTGAGTCAAGCCAAACAAGAAGAAGAGGGATTTCCAGGAACCAGGGATAAGGAAAAGTAGGAAAAATACAACGGCTTGAATACTCTGCGAGCACACAAATCATGCCTGTCCCACCACTGTGGTTAATGCATTCCTGCTCCTGGCACAGCAACTAATACATTATAAGGATTCAATGTGCCTTCACTGAATGAGTGAACAAATAAATGAACTAATGGTTAGTGTTTGTGAGACTAGTTTATAAATATGTAGCAGTCCACATGGTTATTTTATTCCTATTAGAAATAGAGGTAAATTACAAATCAGGAGATAATGGCAGGAAGTGCATGGCTAATATGGAAGGAAATTCTTTCCAAACTCATAATTCCACATCTCATTTCTCAGTATCATGGCATCCTAGAACTTTGGGGTCACAAGGGATTTTAAAGCTTTTCTTGTCTAACCATCCATCTGACGGTCTTTATTCACAATGTTCCCTCCAAGCAGTGATCACCCAACCTCTTCTTGAACGCTTCCAGAGACAGAGAACTCAACATCCACACATTTTGTATTTTTGGTGGGGAATGGAAGTTGAAACAATCTGTACGGGTAGAAAAAGGAGACTCTAGAAGGTGCTGTTCAGTATGGCAGCCACCAGCCACATGTGGCTAATAACTCTTGAAATGTGACAAGTTTGAATTGAGGTGTGTTATAATTTTAAAGACAATTTTTTAAAAAGAATATAAAATATTCTATTCATTTTCCATAATGACTGAATGGTGAAATCATAATATCTTGCATACACTGAGTTAAATAAAATATATTATTAAAATTGATGGCACCTTTTAATGTGATCGTTTTACCTTTTAAATATGACTGCTAGAACATTTAAAAGTACATGTACAGGGGCAGCCAGATGGCTCAGTTGGTTAGAGCGTGAGCTCTCAACAACAAGGTTGCCAGTTCGATTCCCAAGTAGGATGGTGGGCTGCGCCCCCTGCAACTAAGATCAAAAACAGCAACAGGACCTGAAGCTGTGCTGTGCCCTCCACAACTAGATTGAAGGAGAATGACTTGGAGCTGATGGGCCCTGGAGAAACGCACTGTCCCCCAATATTCCCTAATTAAAAAACAAAAAGGTAGAAAGAAACAGGTGAAATTAATACATCAAAATTTTTTTTAAAGTACATGTACAACTCCCGTTGTATTTCTACTGGACAGCACTAGTATAGAAAACATATTCTGTCTTTCAATTTAGCAGAATAAAAATGATGCCTTTAGGAGACACTGATTTGGAAACCCTAGTCCACTTTTAGTATGGAAATAATTAAAGTCATTACCATATAATTTGAATCCCATCCACTTTTTTTGTGGTTCTTTGTGTGTGTGTGTGTGTTCTCTTGACTGTAAAATGGAAATAATATTTTCTTCTTCTCTCTACCTCCACAGCTATCCATAGATTCATTATGAGCTTCTCAGACTCCTGTTGTCCTGGAGACAGTGTACAAGAACTGCCTCAACTCGGTAAAATGGAGAATCTTCTCACAGAGTGAGAATGGTCAGCTTGAGTGGATACTACCCCAGACAGCAGACAAATCCTACATTTTAAGTTTCTGAAATGTCAGTGCAGCTAAAAATAGGAAAGGAAAAACTGTGCATAGAAGCTTCGGGACAGCAAATAACAATAAATTTTAACCAACTATTATAAAATGCAGTATTTTTCCATATGACTATAGCATATATATGTACATATGGGGGGTGCCAAAAAATGTATACACATTTTAAGAAAAAAAACTGTATTAAAATTGTAATATTCAATATATACCAACAACAAAAGATGAATACAAGTCCTGTGTATACATTTTTTGGCACCCCCGGTATATGTAAAACAAGTAATAATTCTTGAGTTGGGAATGCCTATGATATTTAGGACAATAATAATCCCTAAGTAATACAGTGATAATTCTATCCTTTAAAATCCATTTTATTGTCATTTAACACTGTACCTGTACTTTAAAAGTTTAAGCCTTTTTAAATGGTTTGTTGAACAGTAGGAGACAGTGGATAAAATATAAAATCATTTTACTTTACTCACTTTATTCCTTCATTTACTCATTTTACTCCCTGTCACAAACATCTTCAGGCTTTATGATTGACTTCCACTAGCTTTAGAGAGGAAGCACCACCTCCTTACACACACACACACACACACACACACACACACACACACACAGGCTAATGACCCAACTCCAAGGATTTCCTCTTTTCTTTTCTTTTTTTTTTTTTTTAATTTTTGAATATTTCATTTAATTATCAAAATATTTAGGGACTTTTTTAAACCCCAGAATTAGACAATGTAACTTTTTAAAAGACATGATGTGCTTAGGATAAAATGTTTTATGTGGACTGTTTCCCTCCGGGCACCCAGCACCACCAAAATTATGTTTACTTGAATGCCGACCTTGTACTTCGCATTTGTAAAATTTTGATACTACCTTTAGTGTTTACCTTAAATTTCCTCTTTTCTAATATTCAGATTACAGAGATTTGGGTTGGGATGGGTTGGGATGAGAGGAGTCTATATTGATTTGGGCAGCGTCACTTCTCCATCTCCGTAAGCCCTGGAGCTGTTGCTCAGGTATAAGCATCTGGAGCAACAGAATTTGTCATGGTGCGTCAGAATTGTCAACTGTGAGGATCATTTTAGGCAATATTTGAATTACCATGTTATCCTAACATAGCAAATAGCATAGGAGATTTAAAAATGCATTTTCTGACATTTATGGCTATTAAACTTAGAGTTTAGTAATAGAATGATTATGATTGATTGTGATTGTCTTTGGAGGTTCTTAACATCAGAGAAAAATCTTACCTATTTGAATAGAATACTGCTTTTGAGGATGGTGAAATAAGAAGTTTTCCAAGCTCCTTCCATCTACATAGATTTGAGTCATTGAGCTATTTCATGCAGCCCTTCAAGGAGTAAGAAATTTCTCATCTTCAGGAGTCTTTTCTTAGAGGTGTTTCTCTCTGTTTTAGAGCAAAGAGTTTGACTGAACTAGTGAGTTAATCGTTTCTCAATCAGTATAAATTCTAGGCATTCCAGGAAATCTAGTTTGATTTCCTAAAGAAAGAGAAAATAATTCATTCTTTTCTGAGTGGAGGAAAATAACAGCAGAGAGGTTTCTCCCTGCCAGGCACACAACTCCTCTATGGACGGTTCTCTGATGACTTGTAATAATCAGAGTAGAAGTAATGGCTTCTCCTCATTTTGTTCCATCAGAATTTGGCCACATAGTAATGAATAATTCTACAAAGCTTGAAACAGTCTAGCTCAGTGGTTCTTAAACTTAGCGAGCATCAGAATTACCTGGAGGGCTTGTTAAAACACAGTGCCTGACCCCATTTTCCTAGTTTCCAGTTCAGGTAGTCTCGGGTGAGGGCCTGAGAATTTGCATTTCTGACATGTTCCTATGCAATATTAATGCTGCTGGGCCAGGGACCACATCTGGAGAATCACTTATATAGATATAGATTACTCCAATAAAGAAGTGCGGAGACAAACACGAGCCAGAGTTGATCTTCCAGAATTCGGATTGAGTTCTCCCCTCTGAAAATCTTTTCAAACAGCATATTGAGGTCGTTTTTCAAAATATTAAACCTAAGCATCAAAATATGATTCAGAAAGATGGTTTTTCTATGCTTGATTAAATAAATAATTTGCAACTGTGGAGCAGAACATTTGATTTTAACTATAGCCATTTTTCCATGCTGATCATTTCTACCAGAGAAAGCCCTGGAAAAATGAACTGTCTTCTTCAAATTTAAATTCGTGTAAAAAAAAAAAAAATTCTCATTTCATCATTTCATGACTTTTTTGTTGTTGTTCTCATAATATATACTTTTATGCTTAAATCCACTCAGCTTTAAGTAACTATAAAAAAATAATTTGAAATAATATCAAATGACCTAGGCTTTATGTTCAAAATCTGGTTCACCTTGAAAATCTAATGATTCTCTAAATTATCTAAACCTGGCAGTGGCACTTTGGGATTACCAGGGGCCTTACAACTTTTGGGTGTTCATGTTTTCAAATCTTAATTACCACTAGACTATTTATACAGGCCACTAATGAATATTAAGATGACTGGTATTACGAAGTCAAGCTCTAAGTCATGTTTAAGCAATCTTTCTAAAATGATATTTGAGACAGGTTATTCAGAACACTGGCCAAGTTCTTCCTGCCAGAAGAACACCCTCCCTCATCTGCCAGCTCCCCTATTCTGATAGAGCTTCAAGAAGGTGAGATCAAATGGAACACGGTGATGAACCTGAGCCACATGCCTGGGGAGAACATAGCCTGTCCTCTCTGATGACCTAACCTCTCATCAGGAGTTGACTGCATGCCCTTGTGAATGTGAGAAAAACTTACGAGGCTGAGGGGTGAAAGAGTGCACCTGGAAACTCTGCTTAGCTTCTTTGCAGTGCATCTACTTAGCTCCTAGCTTTATGGAGATGAAGTATTTCTGACTCCATCTCTTTTAAGGTATGACTTAGTCGTTGTGTGAATGAACACATTAGAAAAAAAAATAGCTGCAAAGAAGATGTGGTTATACGTAAATAAATTTAGTTAAGGCCCAAAAAGGGAGGACGAAATTAACCTATGAACTTTATTGACAACAAACTAAGCCAGAGCCATAAAAGCGATGCAGCTGCTGCAAAAATGAGTACTTTTCAGGTAAGGAGATGCCACGTCCACTATATTCAGCAGCAGACAGACTACTTCTGGAACACTGTGGTAACTCTGCAGACTCCATTCTAGGACAGTCATCGACACATAGGAGAGCCCCCAGAGGGGACCAGGACAGTAACAGGTCAGAAAAGTGTGTCTTTGGGGAAACATTTGAAAGAATGTGAGTGACTGGAGAAGAGTTGGACGTAGGCAAGGAGGGCACAGGGACACACGAATGTTCTCTTGAAATCCTTAAAAAGCTGTCACAAAGGAGGGAAATTAAACATGTTCTTTTTCTCTGTAGAAGGAAGAATAAGAACCTATGAAAGTATCAGGTAGACCAAGAACACAGTATTGAAGTCATACAGTGCATTTAAACCTTGATTCCAGCCATTGGTGGATAGGTAAACTTGAACAAACTGTTTAACCTCTGTGAGCCTCAGCGGTTCATCTGAAAAGTGGGATATTAGAAGTACCTACTCTTGGTAAGGCAAGGATTAAATAAGCAAACATATTAAATAAATAAGCAAAATAAATAAATTAAATAAATAAGCAAACAGCACAATTCCTGACAAGTATTCACATAAATATTAATTTGAATTAATTAAACAGAGATGCCTGAAAATGCAATGAGTTGCCTCTAGAGGGTGTTTTTAGTACAGGCTAAATGACCGCCTGCCAGGGACTCTGGTGAGCATCCATATTGTAGAACCAGGTAACCGTAAGGACTGTTACAACGCAAAAATTCTTCACTGTTGTTACCGTGCTTCCCCGAAAATAAGACCTAGCCGGATAATCAGCGCTAATGCGTCTTTTGGAGCAAAAAATAATATAAGACCCAGTCTTATTTTACTATAAGACCCACTTTTATATAATATAGCATAATATAATATAATATAATATAATATAATATAATATAATATAATATAATATAATATAATATAATACCTGGTCTTATATTAATTCTTGCTCCAAAAGACGCATTAGAGCTTATGGTCCAGCTAGGTCTTATTTTCAGGGAAACACGGTAGCTAGCACTTAACTTTCTCTCCCCGGTGCCCCCACAGCACTCTGTTCATACCCTTATTGCAGGATGTATCACTGTTTCTTGTCACTAATTATGAACACGTATGTCTCTCACCTAGTCTGTGAGCAACTCAAGGTCAGATTATGGTTCATCCATCTTTGTTCCCAGTGCATCTTTTCCAGAGCCTGGCATATAGCAGTACTGCAGGCACTCAGTGAAGATACTTATTGAATGAAGATACTCAGGGCTAAACCTGATGTTGGTTTATGGCTGCTTCTCTACCTGTGTGGCAATTCCTCCAGCTAATATTTAGTCCAGGAAGTTTGAGAATTCTCGCAATGAGCTGGAAACATCACTCAGTGGACCTTAATTTTCTGGATGAACAAAGCATTCTAATTGCATGATATTGAGTACATATTGTGAATTTATAAAGTTTGGGCAATATATTCCCAACATGTGAACACTCCTCCTAGACTCATGGGCCACGTGTTCCAACTGATAAAGTAGTTCAATTTGCACCCATGGAAATCCTTATGTACAGCTTCCTTTTTCTGTACCAGAAGTTTCTAAAAGTGGCAAGAGGCATAATATTGCAATACAGTCATGGTATGTCAAAACTAATAACATCTACTCATTTACCAGAAAAGTGTGTTTGCATGATTACAAACTCTGATTCTTCTAGTGCCGAAGCTCTTCTCTGGATAAAACTGAGGCATCTTTCAGGTCCCCAGACTTATTAACCTTTAATATGTTTGTCCAAGTACTTACCAAAATATTAGTGTTCCTTTGGTGACCCAATAAAAACTTGATGAGTAAATAAATAGTATCCTGATGGCATGACAGAGGTAATAAGACAGACAAATTTGCTTAAATTAAGCCATGGGGTAGCTTAGGCAATTAGAGAAAGTGCTTCAACTATCATTCATCACAGAAAAAAAGTTTTAACACTTTATACTCTGAGTAAAACCTGTTTTAAAAGAACAAAAATTCCCCAAACTACCTAAAAACTCAGAATGGAATATAAATAAAAGTCTCACAGGAACAGCCAGTCCTGCTAACCCACAACATACTGCCATGTTACCCTAAACATCCTGACAGTGGTTTGGTTTCAATACCACACACTCTGCTCTGGAATGTAGTGAAGGGAAAGTCTGAAAGGAAAGCCAATCTTGGCAAAATCTCTTTTGTTCTTTCACATATTCCAAAATGTGAGGCTCAGAGAACACTCAGCTCTCCAACGCTGGGCATGACTAAATTTGACTTTTACAAACTTCAGAACAACAATTTCCCTTCTGCTTCAAACAGTACATGCAGCACCAAGAGCACAGAACCTACCCAAATTACAAAAACAGAAAGCGTATGTTTTCCATCACGACTAATTTCCTCAGTAGTAATCTCTTATTTCTTTATGATATTCTTATTCTTTTCTATAAATTGTGTGTGAGGTTCTTGGTGAGGAGAATAAAGAAAGATTTTTGCTAGCTGCTGTTCATCTAGATCTCCATGTAACTTTCAAATTCTTTATGTAATTTGTTGTAATTCTTGGCAAGGACATTGCTGTCCTTGCTGAGGAATTATCTACCCCAGTAGGAGTACCTACATACAGTCTATTACATTTGGCCAATGATGATCAAAAAGACTCTTATACACTTTTCCAACAACTATTGAAAGAATAAGTCAGGAAACAAGACAATTGTACCCACCTGGTATTACTGACTCTGTCGACGTATACTACTTAGTATTACTGTGATGTAAGTTGTGAATCACTAGTAGGCTTAATAGTTTTGTGTTCCTGTGACTCAGTGCAGTGAATTTAGGATTGTGTGGGTTCAGAGTAGTTTTTGCAAAATGAAAAGACTTTCTTAGACAACGTTGTTAAGAGTATGTTGCATGAAGAGTTAATTGGTCAGGACCACTTGGCTAAATCAATTTGACATTTGTAATGACCCAAGAAAAGGCCTGCAAAATCATTACACCTCAAAGAAAGTAAAAAGGAGCTAACATAAACATTGTCTGCAAAAGCCAGTAGGGTGAGCGACACAGAAGAACTACAGGACATCTGTAGATCAACTAAGAAACATCAACACTTGTTCAGACTTAGCAAAGTCATACAGTGCTCTGCTGACATATGCAAGAAGTTTAAAACAGGGAGGAAAGGCCACCCTGACAGAGTATGCTCTTTACAGTTATCAGAATAATGTCAAGAATTTTCACAGCCATTCACCTGGCAGTGAGGGATCTTGAATGTGGCTAAGCAGACTGCCCAGCATAAGCTGAATTTGTAACAGTACTCATAAATGTCCATGAGTCAAGTGGAAGTCACTCCATCAGTGACGGAACCATGCTCAATAAAGACAACTTTCACATAGTTTTTCATAAGAACCTGTATATCAAAGACGTTAAGATCACTAGCCATTCTTTTTGTAAGAAGAGATGACAGAGCTCTTAACTGTTCACGTGCCTAAATTTGAGGTGAGATTATACAGTATGGCTCCTCCAGATGGAAGAGACCCCTACAAGAGGTATTTCCAAAACCCCCTTAAGAAGGAACAATTTCACAATATGAGTAATTAGTGCCACTCTGTGCATATTGGTGAACTAAGCTCACTACAGAAACTGATAAATCCCCAAGGTATTCTAGAAGGCATTCCAAACATACAAAAGAAGGAAATGGTGTCAGCCCATCTGGATCAAGTCTTTCTTCAATTCATTTAATCTTCTCTAAAAAGAAAAACAGGGAAAGGAAAAAAGAGAGAAAGATTGAAGCAGCGTCTGGACATCAATTGTATGTACCTAGAGGATCACCCTGGTTACACTATCCACAATACAAGCAAGACTAAGGGGGAGATGAGCCATACCCTAGGATGAGGCCCTTTACTAGTAGATGTTTCCAATGCATTAACTCTGATTATTTTTGAGATCTTTGCGAAGTCTGACCATGCCCTAGTAGAACAACAAATATAGAACACTATAGTGAACACACTAATATTTCTCATTCTGTGAGGAGCATTCCCAGTGAAGCAATACTGCACTTAGCAATTAATTCTTTATGCTCCTTATATATTCCATTGCTTTGTAGAGACCTTGCTTTCTAAGATTCCAGATCTGCTAATGATGTAAGCAACAATTATTATTGTTACATAGTATTTGCCTTTTGTGATATAATTTTTCATAACTATTATCTCATTTAATGCCTGTGAGGTTGGTCTTATCATTATTCCCAATTAACAGGTGAGGACATTGAGGCTCAGAGGGGTAAATTATCTTCCCCAGTATCAGTCTACAAAGAAGTCAGGACTTCAACATGTACCTTTTAAGTATGAATTCTTTGACCTTTTTTCTATTTCTTGTTCATGACCAATTACGAGATGATTAAAAGGTTTGAAAATTTAGAAGCAGTCATATAATCATACAATATTTCAAAACACAGGTGAAAGAAAGAGATATATAAAACTGTAACTATGCAACTTGTACTCATCTTTCAAAACAAAACTGTTTTTTAGGCTTCCTGCTACTACTTTATTTCTACCATCTTTTCCTTTCACAAAAGGCAGGTGCTGCCAAGTCATCATTACTTACTGGGAAAGGCTCTCCTTGGCAGGTGTCTGCCTCAGGATGATTTCCAAAATGACAAGAGCCTTTTAACTTCAAATTCTGGCTAGCATATTAGCATGAATATAAATTTCTGTTTCTTACCACTGACATTTCATCTAATAATGTTGGAACTAGGCTTAGCTACAAAATACCAGCTGTCACGGCGCCCTGCTCATAACAACATCCCATACAGAAAAGAACTGCACTCAAGCTGACAAAGAAGCTTTTGTGGTTATCGTGGAAGGCAAGAATTTCCAAAGTAATCCTAACATCAAGCCTTGACAATTTGTTCTATCATCAAGTTGTTGATAGGTTTTTCTCTTAAAATAAGCCTTTTCTTTCACTTCTGTTACTATGTAGGCTACTGTAGAGTCTTTTACTCAGTGCCCATGACTTCCTGTTTAAATATACAGTAGTCCCTCTTAGCCACAGAGATACATTCCAACACCCCCAATAGATGCCTGAAACCACAGGTAGTACCAAACCATATATACACTGTTTTTTCCTATACATACATACCAATGATAAAGTTTAATTTATAAACTAGGAACAGTAAGAGATTAACAACAATAACTAATAATAAAATAGAACAATTATAACAATAAACTATAATAAAAGTTATGTGAATGTGGTCTCTAGCTCTCTCAAAATACCTTATTGTACTGAACTCATCTTTTCACTTAAAGAAAGCACTTTATGGCTTCTCTTTGGCGTATCCAAATTGCCGACATCACTTCTCTTGTGCTTTGGGGTCATTATTAAGTAAAATAAGGGTTACTCTAACACAAGCACTGCAATACCAAAACAGTCGATCTGATAACCAAGATGGCTACCTAATAACTAATGGGTGGGGAGCTTATACATGTGGATACACTAGACAATGGGATGATTCACATGCTGAGTGGGATGAAGCAGGACCGGTGAGATTTCATCACCCTCGTCAGAACGCTGCATAATTCAAACTTACACATTATTTATTTCTGGAATTTTCCATGTAATATTTTCAGACCACAGCAGACAATATGGGTAACTGAAACAGTGGAAAGTGAAACCAAGGGTAAAGGGGGACTACTGTAAAACTGAAAAGGTAGGATTGCTTGCTGATGCCACTGACATTGCCATATTAAGTGCAGCCCTTTGTTGCAAGTTCTTATGTAAGAAAACCTACCCAACACACCTTTGCAAACTGACCAAATCATTGGCCAATTGTCTCATATCTTAAGCTAGGTGTGGATAGAGGGGTCCAGTAGAAACACTGGTGGAGAAATTTAAATTTTCACAAAAAACTGAGCAGGAATCACCTGTCCACAAAGCATGCCTCCTATGGGAAATTACATGGTTATCCAAAAGCTGTTGTTTCCAGCCCATTTTGGAAATGTTCACATGAATATATAAGCTTTAAATTACATCTGGAGACCTGACATTGATTTTTATATGAAAAGACTATAAACCATTGTAAAACATGCCAAGCCATTCAGTATAATGCATGAAATACATATACATTTTCATGTAAATTGACCAAGGAAGCATGATCAAGAATATTGATTTGGAAAAATCACTCCAGGGGAAGAAAATTTTGATTTCCTGTGTTTGACTCCTTCTCAAACAGCTTGAAACAATCCTGGCTCTGTATTTTAGAATTACAAAACGAATCATAGAAATTTAGAATAAAAGCAATCATATTATCTCATTCAACCGCTTCATTTTAGGTGGATGGGAAGCAGGCTGGATGAAATTTTTATTTGTGTTTTTTTTAAATACATTCCAATTTTTTTTTACTTTTTATTATGAACATTTTTAAACATATGTAAAAGAGACAAGTACAATAAACCCCATTTGTGACTACCAGTCACACCAATTAGTCGCTAATCTTTTTTTTTTTTTTTTAATTTATTGGGGTGACAATTGTTAGTAAAATTACATAGATTAGTCGCTAATCTTTTAACCTCCTTACTTTTCACATGAGGAATTCAAACCCAAAGAAGTAACTGGGCCAAGGTCACTTCGTTATTTTGTGACTAATCCATGACTCTGCAGACTGAAAGTTGTCCTAACTTTCCCCATTCTCAAAATAGCGCTTTTCCCACTCTGTCTCACAGCTTTTGCCATTTGTTATACATGCATTAGTCAGATACTTTCATTTCTAATAAAAGTCTATATTTATCCACACACACACTTGTATTAAAAGGATTTGTGATCATGAAACTTATCTGAATTGTCTCTATGTACCTCTCTATCATCAAGGAAAGAGCCAGTATGAATGATTGGTGCAGAAGACTAACGACAACTGGGCTAGTCTGTGAGAACACCCTGGCCAATTAAGCTGTTCAAAATGCCTCTCTATGTTCAGCAACAGAAAGCAGTTCTATTGACTTATAATGAAGTAGTTTCTCAACAGCTGCCTTAACTGTCTTCTTGCAGGTCTGTCTGAGAATGTTTAACACAAACCAAAATACATTGTCCTGTTGTTTTTTGTTGTTGCTTTTTTGCTACATCTATTTGCTTGTTTTTAACATAGGAGACCAGAAATGATGGAATCAAATCAAAGTAAAGCAATATTATATGTAAGTTTTCAGTCTTGTATTTCCCAACCCATTCTTTAAACCAAAACCAAACTACCCATGCAACATTCAGCAGGCATCCAATAAAAGTAAGTCGCGGGCAATTCTGCTCTGTAAACCTAGAATCCTTTTGTTTTGCTCCTAATCTTGCTCTTGGTCCATTCTATCCCAGTTTGGTCCAGTTTTCAACCCATCTCTTGCCATTTGCACTCTATGACCAACTTTGTCTTTACCAATTTGGTATCTTTGCTGCTCTTTAAAGTTTCAATTTACTGCTTGGTTCCTCTTGGCCCTAAGTCTCTAAACTCACCCTTTCTCTTGCCATTCTTTTAGAACCCAAACCCTTACAGAGAGGGATTTAGGAATGTCATATGAGGTCAAGGCAGCAAACAGGTCAGTGTGTGACAGTGTCATGTTTATGGGCTTGGAAGTCATTACTCCCTCCCAGGAAAACTTGGCTACCATTGCCAAGATGATGCTTTTCCACTTAACCAACCAAGCGTTCATCTCACCCACAAATCTGAAGAAAAAACATATTGTTTTCTGCCTTTTAAAACTGTTGAATATAATAGAGATACTTGATGTCTCTTTATATTCGTCTTGGTAACCTAGGAACAACATTAAAAATGGATTCCAACATGCTTTTTAAAAATTTTATTAATTTCTTTGACAAGGCATTCAAAATTAGTTTTGTTACTTTTTTTAATTAAAGTTTATTGGGATGACAATGATGAAAAGAGAACTGACTCTGGATGGTGAACACACAGTGTGATATGTAGATAATATACTACAGAATTGTACACCTGAAATCTATGTAACTTTACTAACAATTTTGTTTCTCTTAAGTGTATGTAATCATACATTATAGTGATTTAAGGTAAAATTACCCAGAGTAATATCTGCAGTAACAGAAGATCTGCTTACCTCTATCCCTTGTTCTATGACCCAAACTAAACATTTAAACATTAAGACACACTAATCTATTCAATTTTAGTCATTTTTTATTTCTTCTTTAACATCTATTGTTGAAGAGTAAATAAGTCAATAAAAAATATATGGTCAAGGGTTCTAAAAAAATACACTAACCCACTCAATTCCTTTTCTCAAACTCCCAAACTCCCTGGTGCCAACTACATGAATTTGTAGATTGGTGAGTTCATGATTAAGAGCAACATCTGTTGCCAAAGGTGTTGAACAAAGTTACTATCCATATGGGGACTAAAGGAAACAAAACTCATGATCTTTATTCTGGTAACATTATGCTAATTAGCTAATTAGGCTGCAACACGACTAGTTCATTAATCTTAGAAGAGAACTTTGCATCTTTCAAGATTAAAATGTTAACCCACCATTCAATTCTTTTCTCACCTTCAAACTCACCATCTAGCATTCAAATATCAACAAAACAAAACCCCAGAGAAGACAGGGCTGATGAAGCAGAAATCATTTCTAGGGTGGGCCCGGTGGCTCAGACAGTTGGAGCTCCATGCTCCTAACGCTGACAGCTGCTGGTCCCATTCCCACATGGGCCAGGGGCTCTCAACCACAAGGTTGCCGGTTTGACTCCTTGACTCCCCGCAGGAGATGGTGGGCTGTGCCCCCTGCAACTAAGATTGAACATGGCACCTTGAGCTGAGCTGCTGCTGAGCTCCCAGATGGCTCAGTGGTTTGGAGCGTGTCCTCTCAAACCACAAGGTTGCCTGTTCGACTCCCACAAGGGATTGTGGACTGTGCCCTCTGCAACTAACAACCGCAACTGGACCTGGAGGTGAGCTACGCCTTCCACAACTAAGATTGAAAGGACAACAACTTGACTTGAAAAAAGTCCTGGAAATACACACTGTTCCCCAATAAAGTCCTGTTCCCCTTCCCCAATAAAATCTTTTTTTTTTTTTAAACAATTTCTAAAGGTGGACATATAAGCCTTTCTGCCATAAAGCAATACCCAATATAAACATCTTTGTTTCTATTTAAAGACTCCATAATGCTCCTAGTGCATAGAATTTAAATTTTTAGAGTTATCTGAGTTTTTTCCTCTATTCAATATCTAACTAGTCTTGAAATCTTGTCAACTTTTCCCATATAAAATTTCTTCAGGTCTGGGTAAGATGGCGAGTAGGTAAACACTGCACTTGCCTTCTCCCATGACCACATTAAATTTACAACTAAATTATAGAAAAATCAACCTAGAGAACCTTCTGAAGACTGACTGAATAGAAGTCCTATAACTAAGAATATAAAGGAGAAGCCATATCAAGTGAAACAAGCTGGCCCCACACCCACATTTGGCAGTTGAAAATTGGGAGGGATATATTGGCCATGTACAAACTCACCTTGTGCTCCTGCAGAAGCACTGTGACTTGAGCAGTGCCAGAGACATACAGGGAAAGACTGAGCTGTGGGGCTTCAGAGTGAGGCCTGGAGGGACAGCCCCATTGTCCCTCCTCCTGTGCCGCTGGTGGACAGGTACCATCTTTCCTGAGTTGAAGCCTCCCCCCACATGGCCAATCTAAATTTATATTGGCCTGGTGAAATCTGCTCGCTCCACCCTGGTGACACCCTGGGACCCTGCTCTATCCAACTCAAGGACAATCAGAGACACTTTCCATGGAGGGAAGCCAGCCCTGACCCATGACATAGTCTTTCTTGGACAATTCTCAGGGGTCTGCAGCCCCCAAGCAGACAGCAGTTGGACTCGGTGTGCTCTGAGCCTTTTGCAGAGTGGCCCTAGGCTCAGTACTGGTGTTACACCTTAAACTGCATTGACCTGGTGAGCAACACTCGCCGCACCCTGGTGAATCCCTGAGACCTCGCCTTACCCAATTTATGCACCGCAAAAGGCATTTTCAGTGGCTGAGACTTATTGGAAGCTGGAAGGCAGCAGCAGACTTCGGGGTGAACTTGACCTTTTGCTGAGCTACCTCAGGCCTGGTACTAGTGGTAGCTGGCTTTGATTCACAAGGTGGCTCGTCCCACGTGCCTCCAGGTCCAGCATAAGCAGCAACCAATTGTGGATTGCTTTGTAGCTCCTAACAGGTAGCTCTGAGCCTGTCACAGGCAGCAGCTGAACTTGGCCTGCATGGAAGCCCCTCCCAAGAGGCCCCAGAACCAGCACACCCAAAGGCCAGCTTCAGACCACAACAGAGCACCACATGATTAGCCCCAGAAGCAGCACACCCAAAAGATGGTCTCAGCAGGCACCAGAACCTTCTGAGGTGAATCCCACTCTGTGGAGTGAGCCCCTACACTGCAAATCATATGCTGTGGGCACAGTCAGTCATAACATCCAGTCAGTCTGAGGGACAATCCACCCACTGACATGCCAACAGCAATCAAGTTTCAACAACAACAGGAAGGCACACACAACCTACACAAGGAACAGTCCTGGAGCACCCAACTGTGCAAGGAGACTGCACCACTGAGCCCCACAGGGCACCTACTATAGAAGGCCACCCTTCCAAGACTAAGAGATATAGCAGGTCTACCTAATAGAAAAATAATACAAAGAGGCAGGCAAATGAGGAAACAACGAAACATGTCCTAAAAGAAAGAATAGGAGAAAACTAGAGAAAAATAACTAAATGAAGTGGAGGCAAGCAACCTACCTGATACAGAGTTCAAAACACTGGTTATAAAGATGCTCAAGGAACTTAGTGAGAACTTCAACAAAAAGCTAGTAAGCATAAAGAAGTATATAGAAACCATAAAAGAGAACAACTCAGATATGAAGAATACAATAACTGAAATGAAGAATACACTAAAAAGAATCGACAGCAGATTAAGTGAATCAGAGAATCAGATCAGCGATTTGGAAAACAAGGTAGAAGAAAACATCCAATCAGAACAGGAAAAATAAAAAAGATTTAAAATATGAGGACAGTTTAAGGGCTCTCTGGGGTACCAGAAGGAGAAGAGAGAGGGCAAGAGATTGAGAACTCATTTGAAAAAATAATGACTGGAAAATTTCCTAACCTGGGGAAGGAAATAGACATACCAGTCCAGGAAGCTCAGAAAGTTCCAAACAAGATGAACCCAAACAGACCCACACCAAGATACATCATAATTAAAATGCCAAAGGTTAAAGACAAAGAGAGAATCCTAAAAGCAGCAAGAGAAAGACAGCTAGTTACCTACAAAAGAGCTTCCATAAGATTGTCAGCTGATTTCTCAACAGAAATTTTGCAGGCCAGAATGGACTGGCACAAAATATTCAAAGTGATGAAAAGCAATGAGCTATAACCAAGACTACTCTACCCAACAAGGTTATCACTTAAAATTGAAAGAGAGATAAAGAGCTTCACAGTCAAGAGCTTCACCACCAAATCAGTATTACAAGAATTGTTAAAAGTACTTCTTTAAGAAGAAGGGGGGGAAGAACATAAATATGAATAACAAAATTGCAATTACTATGTACCTATCAGTAATCACGTTAAATGTAAATGGATTAAATGTTCCAATCAAAAGACATATGGTGGCTGAATGTATGAGAAAACAAAACCCTTACATTTGCTGCCTATAAGAGAATCACTTCATATTGAAAGACCCACAGACTGAAAGTAAAGGGATGAAAATATATATTTTATGAAAATGGAAATGAAATAAAAACTGTGGTAGCAATGTTTATATCAGACATAATAGACTTTAAAACAAAGGTTATAACAAGAGACAAAGGATTCAGTAATCCCACTTTTGGGTATTTATTCAAAGAAACCCAAAACACTATTTTGAAGGGACATGAGCATGAATATGTTCACTGCAGCATTGTTTACAATAGCCAAGATATGAAGGCAACCTAGATGTCCATCAATGGATGAATAAAGAAGAGTTGTTACATATTTGCAATGGAATATTATTCAGTCATAAAAAAAGAGTAAAATCATGCCCTCCGCAACAACATGGATGGACCTAGAGGGTACTGTGCTGAGTGTAGTAAGTCAGATAGAGAAAGACAAATGCCATACGATTTCATTTATATGTGGAATCTAAAGAACAAAACAAACAAACAAAACAGAAACAAACTCATAGATACAGAGAACATTTTGATGGTTGTCACATGAAGGGGGTCGAGGGTGGATGAAAGAGAGGAAGAGATTAAGAAGTACAAATTAGTAGTTACAAAATAGTCATAGTTATTTATTCTACATGGTGGAATGTAAAGTATAGCACAATACATATAGTCAATAATATTGTAATAAGTATGTATTTTGTCAGATAGTTACTATATTTATCAGGGTGATTGCTTCATAAGTATATAAATGTCTAATCAGTATGTTATACACCCGAAACTAATATAATATTGCATGTTAACTGTAATTGAAAAATAAAAATATATATATACTTAAGAAAAAGAAGTTTGCCAAATAAGCAGTGTTCTATTTAAAAAAAAAAAAATTATATGATCACATGTCCTGTCTTCCTAACTAGATTGCAAACTCTTTAAGAGCAAGGATTATGCTTCAAACATCTTTGACTTTTCCACAACAAGATGCTAAGTGTTTAGCAGGTATTTAATAAGTAGTTGTTTTTCAAAATATCTTCTTAAAGCAATAAGTTGGAAAAAAAATCTCTAAAGAAAGAAGTCTTGAGGTGTAAACTAAAGTAATGAAGATGAACTGGGAAAGAGATAAATACACAGATTTTCTTTTTTAATAAAAGTATCAAGATCAAAATGAGTGTTATTCATCATTATATATTGGCATTTTATATAATGACTACGGTCTTCTTATTTTGTATAGAGTGTTTATGAATCTTAGTCCAATATAGATTTTTATCAAATAAAACAAATATTTTTCTAAATATTAAAGTATAGTCATATACTGAAATAACACTCAAAGTTTATAGCTCTGAATAAAGTTAAGAATATTTTTAAATAAAGTAAAAATTCATTCTTTAACAGTGATCTTATATTCAAATAAAAAGTAAATAAATGTCACAAAACTGACTTGCACTAATTCACCTTGATTTAAAAAATAATAAATTGAAAAACACCCTGACCAAACTAACTTGAGCCAAAATCTTAGGCAAGAGGTAAGTGGAAAATCAGGCCTGGACATGCTCTCATGCTGGCCGCTGAGAACCCTCCACACCAGGCCAACAGGAGGTCTGGTCTGGTTAACACCCATGCAGTCCATCCAAAACCCTGTTTTGCAGACATTATTAGCAAATTGGCCAAATGGAAAGAAGGTTCTGTGTCTTCTTTGCCAAGAAAGTGTGATAAGAAAAGCTTTGAAAACTTAATGAAATAAATCTCCTTCTAGAAGTCTTTCTTAAATAGAAAGTCATTCAGAAATACAGAAAATACAATGGTATTCTTTATGTTATTCTTTCTACATTGTTCATTGTGCCAATTAAAAATATCAGAAGTAATCTGAAAATGATCACAATATGGGAATGAATGGCTAATAAAAGTTTTGGTAGAGCCATCCCAGAACTCTCAAAGCACCTGCTGAAAGTGGCCAGATAGGTCACCTAGACAAGTGAAGTAGGCTAGGTGATGTGAAATCTTCTGACATTAAAATATATCGGCAACTAATTAAAATACTCAGTAATAATACAATGGCCAAACAAAATATGTCTACGGACCAGACTTGGCTGACACAGCACCAGTTTGCTACCTCTGATCTACGTGGTGGAATGTTTTTGAAAATTATGTCATTAAAGAATTTTTAATGAAAATGCTCTTTATAATATCAGGTTAAAAGGGGGAGGGGTGTATTGTCCTCATTACCTTTTAAAATTACTCAAAAATGTTCTTCGTGTAGGAAAAAAGACTAGCAGGAAAGTCATTACAATCATAATCTCTATGTCTAAGGGGAAAGGATGTATGATTTGTTTTCTTTACACTTTTTTGTATTTTCAATATTCTCTTCAAATGAGGATTTATTACTTTAGAATATTTTAAAAACTATCTTGAAGAAGGAAAAATGCATTTACTCAGCCCTTTCTTTGGGTTCAACATTAATGTTGCAACATTGAGAAATGTCCCTAAAAAGGGAAAGCTCAGCAAGGTTCACATCTCTTCTTTCTTCCAATCAGTCACGTTAAATTTTGTGTGTAAATTGCTGTTTATGAGGTCCCACAATTTTGAATTGCTGTAAAACTTACTAATTTAAGAAGACAGTCATAAAAATAATGCAAAGGAACCCTGTATATGAAGCACTTAGACCATCGACACACTAAATAAATGGTAACTTTAAAAATAAGGTATCAGGGCAGAAATCTAAGATGGTGGAGTAGATAAATATTTTGCCTGCTTCCTTCCATGAACACATTAAAATTACAACTAAGTTATAGAACAATCAAACTGGAAAACCATCTGAAGTCTAGCTGAACAGAAGTTTTATAACTAAGAATATAAAGAAGAACCACATTGAGACTAGTAGGAGGGGCAGAGACACAAAATGGGCTGACCCCAAAACCCCCTGTGGCTGTTGAGAATCAGGAGGGATATCTTGGCCACAGACACTCTCCCTGGAGGAGCGAGGGGGGGGGTGTTCACTTTTCAATACTATGCCCAGAAGTTATTACTGTAAGGCAGAATTATGTACATATATGGAATGTTTTCCATTGCATTACAAAGGCTGCATTTGGTATGATTTAACTTAAACTCATTTACAAGAAGAACCCTTAAACTAAGTCTACATAACCTAATTTAAATATTAGAGTTGAGAAACTAGCTGAGTAACAGTGGCCAGCACCCCAGGGCTACCCCTTGGAAATCAGGCACCCCCAGGTCATTCTCACGCTACTATTCCTTGGCCTCACATCCCAGCCTAAACCAGGCTCTTCCAATTGCCTGCTTCTGCCGCCAGAGCTCAGGCGGCACCAGGGGAGAGATTGTCATCTCCAGGGAGCCATTTAAACCTGGAAGCAAGAACAAGAACTTTCCTCAGGATGAAGGCACCCCTGCTAGAGTGTCCCTTTGTTCACTGATGTCTTTTCCACTCGCTTCCCATGAAGAACTCCATCTGGACCTTGAGTTGAAACTCAGGGCTCTTGTGTTGGACTTCTGCATTGTGCAGCAGCTTTAGGCTCTCACTGACTTGACTTTAGAAATACCTGCCACTGTCTTGCCTGCCCTGCTGTTGACCTCAGTCCACCATGATAGTGAAACCAGTGTCTATGGCTTAGATACTAGCTTTTCTGAGCCCTCTCCCTACCTCCTCCTCACCACCACCACCATCTGTATCTCAGCTTCTGATCAGCATGGTTAACCGGAGACCATGTCCCTGATCCCTTCTGGGTCCTCTTTGCCCAAACCCCCAACCCCTGGTTATCATAATCCAGCAACAAAACATGATTGTAACTCTTCTGGGGAAGCTATTTCAAATACTGGCCAGACGTTTGTTGTTTGTTTGTTTGTTGTTTGTTGTTGCTGTTGTTTTAGTTTCAGGTGCAGAAAACAATGCAATAGTTAGACATTTCACCCCTCACAAAGTGATAACCCCCCTATCTATTGCCCCTCTGACATCATATATATTACAATTCCATTGACTCTATTCCCTACGCTATATTCCACATTCCATGACTATATATATTAAATTACAGTTGACATACAATATTATTCAACTTCAGGTATACAGTGCAGTGGTCAAGCATCTACACCATCCATGAAGTGGTCTCCCTAATAAGACATGTTCCCATCTGACACCCTACAAAATCTTTATGTTATTGATTATATTCCCCAAACTGTCTTTCATATCCCCGTGGCAATATTGTAGTTACCAATTTATGCTGTCTAATCCCTTCCCCTTCTTCCTCATCTCCACCTTCCTCCCTTCTAGCAACCATCAGTTTTTCCTCTATATCTCTGAGATTATTTCTGTTTACCTTGCTCATTTATTCAGTTCTTTAGATTCCACATATAAGTGAGATCATATGATATGTATCTTTCTCTAACTGACTTATTTCACTTAGCATAATGTTCTCTAGGTCCATCCATATAATTGCAAATGGTAAGATTTCCTTCTTCTTTATAGCCGAGTAATACTCCATTGTATAAACGTACCACAGTTTCTTAATTCAGTCATCTACCGATGGGCATTTTGTTTGTTTCCAAGTTTTCACTATTGTAAATAGCACTGCAATAAACATAGGGGTGCATATATTTTTTTTCAAATTAGCGTCTTGGATTTCTCTGAGTGGAATTGCTAGGTCATAAGGTAATTCCATTTCCAGTTTTTTGAGATACCTCCATACTGATTTCCATAGTGGCTGCTGGCCAGATGTTTTTAAAGTATGTGTTCATCATAGCCTGCTTTCTCTTCCTCTCTTTTGCTCCCTATTTAGCCAATGTTTATGACTTATTCCAGTCTTTATCTTCCATCCTGCACCATTCTAGAGCTCTATGTAGAAAAGGTGTTCAGAGACTTAGAAGAGCATGTTCTTCGTGTCACCATATCCAGGAATCAAAGAAATGATTATCGCAAGGAAAATCCTTTGATAATCAGGTGACTTTTTATGAAGCAAATTCACCCATATTTACTTTTGTTTTGATGAGTCAAATATGGAAGTTATTTTGCATTTTCCAAACCCAGATTAAATAAGAGTGGGAGGAAACCTACCTACTGGTCATGAAGATATAAAATTTTACCATGGGTAAAATAAGAGTTGCCTGTTGGTATATTTTTCAATAATTCTTGAATCACGTAGGACATCCAAACAAGTAGCAGATAAAATGCAGGCATATGAAAGAGAATATCTTTATAGAAAAGTTATTCCTTTGGAAATGTAAATTTGATAATATTCATATGTGGACTAGCTAATTGTATTCAATGTTCATCTTAACAAGAGTGTCTAGTTTGAGGGCTAGGAGGAAAAATGTATTATTTATCTGTCACTTCTCTACTAGCCACTTTAACAACAGATTGTCCTTGCAGCCTCAGTTCACAGCCCCTCAGCCCAACATGCCCTCCCATCCATTCGGCACTCTGTTGCACAGCCTCAGACACAAGCTCTCTGTGAAAATGATGACTCTGAAGCCCAGACACTGAGCTCACATAGTAACCATGAGTACACACAGGTCACTAATGCCAGGGGAAAAGAGGATGCCCGTGCTAGAAGCCATCAGCAACTCAAAACATGCAGAAGTACAAGGAGCCACATCAAGGGAAGGGGCGAGGTAGAGACATTACATGTACCCAGCAACACAAAAACACCTCCCTCCCTACTGGTGCCTGAAACAGGAATGAGGTTGCCAGGCCCATTTGGCTTGTTAGTTCTGCACTACAAGGTCTAGGTTTGGGCAAGTAGATTAACACTACAAAATCAAGTCTCATGACCACCTCTCTTGGCTAGAATTACTGTATTCTCCTAGATAATAGAAGGAAACTTGAAGTTGGAAAGTTCTCAAGATATTTTACTTTCTGTTTCTGCTTCTGAGAAAGTTTTATGACTTGGGAATGGGAACATTATCTCCGTTAAATCAGTATAAAAATTGAGAGGTTAAAAAAATTGTTTTGCAGTTGTTCGTACATTCTGGCTGTTGTCTGGGTGGCACATTTATATTGAGGAAACATTAGGTTTCGATACAGGTGCACCAGAATTGTAGTTCACTTTTATCCTTTTTAAATTACATAATTTTATTAAGTACTCAACTCTTTAAGCCTCAGTTTATCCTCCTGCATATAGAGAATAATCACATACCACTTATGGAGCTTTGCCTAAATAAGATTGTGCATACAAATCGCCTAATAGAGATCATAATGTATAGCAGGTCTTCAATAAATATGCTCCCTTAATGGAAAAAAAATTATGTTTTGGTTCACATAATTTGACAATAAAAGAGCCTCAACAGTGAACACTTTTGGATAATACAGCAGGCCCTTGAATAACACCGTTTTGTTATAGTGTTGATAAGATGCTGCAGAAACATAACTCTTTTTTATATCAGTTAGCCTATGGTAAAATTGGTTGCATTATACGTCATTTTGCTTAAAATCACAGAACCTTTCAACAATGTTAAGGACTTACCATAATTTTTAAAAATAATTATTTATTTTTCAATTACAGTTGACATACAATATTATAATAGTTTCAGGTGTACAACAGTGATTAGACATTTATATAACTTACAAAGTAAGCACTCCAATAAATCTGGTACCCAGCTGACTCATTATAGTTATTAAATACTACTGACTATATTTCCCATGCTATACTCTACATCCCTGTGACTATTTTGTAACTACAAATTTGTACTTCTTAATCCCTTCCCTTTTTTCACTCATCCCTTAACATTCCTCTTATCTGGCAACATCAAAATGTTCTCTGTATCTATGAGTTTGTTTCTGTTTTGTTTATTTTGTTCTTTAGGTTCCACATATAAGTGAAATCATATGGCATTTGTCTTTTTCTACATGACTTACTCTTTTCAGCACAATACCCTCTAGGTCTGTCTATGTTGCAAATGGAAAGATTTCATTCTTTTTTATGGCTGAGTAATATTCCATTGTATATATGTACTACCTCTTCTTTATTCATTCTTCCATTGATGGACATCTAGGTTGCCTCCATATCTTGGCTATTGTAAGTAATGTTGCAATGAACATATGAATGCACATGTCCCTTTGAAACACTGCTTTTGGTTTCTTCAGATACATACCCAAAAGTGGGATTACTGAGTCCTTCTTTGTCTCTTGTTATAGAATTTGTTTTGAAGTCTATTTTGTCTTGTGTAAGTATTACTACCCCAGCTTTTTGTTTTTATTTCCATTTTCATGAAATATCTTTTTCTATCACTTTATTTTCATTCTGAAGTAAATCTCTTACAGACAACATATATAAGGGTCTTGTTTTCTATCCATTCAGCCATTCTATGTCTTTTGATTAGAATATTTAATCCATTTAAATGGATTACATTTAAAGTAATTGTTGATAAAAATATAGTTATTGCCATTTTATTATTCATTTTTTAAATCTTTTTTCTTATTCTTCTTAAAGAAGTCCCTTTAACATTACTTGTAATGCTGGTTTGGTGGTGATCAACTCCTTTAGCTTTTTCTTGTCTGTGAAACTCTTTATTTCTCATTTAATTTTAAATGATAGCCTTACTGGGTAGATTAGTCTTGGTTATAGGTCCCAGCTTTTCATCACTTTGAATATTTCATCCAGTCCCTCTGGCCTGCAAAGTTAATGTTGAGAAATCAACAGACAGTCTTACGGGTGCTCCCTTGTAGGTAACTATCTGCTTTCTCTTACTGCTTTTATGATTCTCTCTTTGTCTTTAACCTTTTGGTGTTTTAATTATGATGCATCTTGGTGTGGGCGTTTGGGTTCATCTCGTTGGGTCTTTCTGAGCTTCCTGGACTTGTATGTCTATTTCCTTCACCAGGTTAGGTAAGTTTTCCATCATTATTCTTTCAAATATCTTTTTTCAATTCCTTGCTCTCTCTCTTCTTCTTCTTCTCCACTTATGATATAAATGTTTTTAGGCTGGATGTCCCAGAGGCTCCTTAATATCTTTTTTTTTTAATTTCTTCTTTCTTTTTGCTGTTCTGACTAGGTGTTTTCTGCTACTTTATCTTCCAAATTGCTGATTTGATCCTCTGCCTCATCTACTATTGATTCCCTCTAATGTATTCTTTATTTCAGTTATTGTATTCTTCATTTTTGACTGGTTCCTTTTTATGCTTTCTATTTCCATTTTTATGTTCCTATCTCTTTGTTAACGTTCTCACTGAGATCTTGATCATCCTTATAATTAGTGTTTTGAACTCTGCATCTGATAGATTACTATTCTCCATTTTGTTTAGTTCTATTTCTGGAGCTGTGTTCTGTTCTCTTATTGGGGACATATTTCTTTGTCTCCTAATTTTGGCTGCCTCCCTGTGTTTGTTTCTATGTATTAAGTAGAGCTGCTACATCTCCCAGTCTTAGTAGAATGGCCTTATATAGTAGGTGTCCCGTGTGGTCCACTGGCACAGTCTCTCTGGTCACCTGAGGCAGGTGTTCCAGGTGTATCCTTAGTGTGTGCCCTCCTATCATAGTTGAGCCTTGGTTTCTGTTGGTACATCAATGAGAGGGATTGACCCTCAGGCTGATTTGTTGTAAGGACTGTCCATCACTACAGTAGAGGAGCTATTGTGCAGGGGCTGTCCCTATGGAGCAGGATTTGATTTAGCAGGGCTCTTGTGCCAGTCAAGTTTGCCCTTTGGTGTATCATTTGTGGAATTGGTTGGGGGTTCTCTGGTGTGATCTGAAGCTGGCCACTGAGTATGTTCATTCTGGGGTCTCCTGGGAGGGGCTCTGTTGCAGGCCAAGGTCAGCTGCAGCCTGTGCACTGCCCAGGGCCACTTGGTATGGGCTATAAAGTGATCTGCAGATGGCCACTTGTGCTGGGGTTGGAGGTGCCTGGGAGAGGCTAAGCTGTAAATTGAGGCCAGCTACTACTAGTGCCGGCCTTGGGTCTGTTTAACAAGATGTATGGGGCACACTGAGGTCAGATGCTGCTTGTTTGGGGTTTGTGAACCTTTGAGAGATTTTAGCAAAGTCTTTAGCATGGGCCAAAACAGGCTGTTTGTATGAAAAAGCCACTGGAAGAGGTTTGGGTGGGCCCACAAGTTGAGGGAAGGAGGGGTCAGGTTCTCAGGGAATCACCATAGCAGGGCAAATGGTGTTAGCCAGGTTATTGAAGACTCAGATATGGTGGCCACCTGTGTGCACACTGGGTAGGGGGAGGGTTCAACAAAGGAGCAATGGTTTCTGCCAGCACTTCTGTTTGGGAAAAAGCTGCCCCTCCAACCCTCATCTTGAAGCCAGACAATATAGTTCCACCCTGTATGTCCCTGGCACTTTTTGAGGTGCTGCCCCAGTGCTGGAGCTCAAAGCAGTGAGTTCATCAGCAAGTAAGTCTATGTGTGGGTCCTTTAAGCGGAGCATGTGGCACTGCAGCAGCCCTCTGTTTCACTCAGCCACAATCTTTGCTGGTTTTCATAGCCAGAAGGGGTACTTATGGGGACTTCTCTCCTTGACTATAGAATACTGGGCTGAGTCCGGTGTGGGACTGGGACCCCTCTCTCCTCAGGGGGAATACCCACAGTTGAGATTTCCCTCCTGATTTTTATCTGTTGCATGTGGTTGTGGGATAAGCCCATTCCTTGTCTCCACCCCTAGTCTCCCTCACAGCATGGCTTCTTCTGTATATCCTTAGTGTAGCACTTCAATTAAGCTAGCCTTCAGACAATTCTCAATGATGGCTGTTCTATAGTTTAGTTGTAATTTTGATGTGGTCATGAGAGGAGGCAAGCACAGCGTTTACCTACTGCACCATCTCGACTGGAAGTTCCAGGACTTACTGTAATTCAACCCAACCCTCTGCTTTAAATTGAACAGTATTAGGGACAAAGTTTTATAAGACAATTAGAAAGAAACCTGGAGCAACTTAATTGCAAGTTAACATGTTTACCTCTGCAGGTTAGATTGCCATGTAACTCTCATGTTTCCCCAGTGAGTTCTAAAACAAAGAGCAAGGATCTGGCCCTCACTTTGTGCACTGCTGAGCCCTTCCAAGTGAGGGTCACCATGAGGTCCTGATATAAATGTGTACACGAAGAGCAGTAGTCTATCACAGGGCAGGGACAAGAAGAAATGATCAAATGCCATCAATCAATGTGGCTCCCACCTGGGCACTGAAGAAATACTGGCAAAGCCAGTGTTTTTATAACATGTTCACTAACATCAGATTCCTACTCTCTCCATCTTGGTTTAATAAAACTGAAAAGAATCACCTGATTTTATAGATCTTTCCAAACTATCAATTTTATATTTTTGAGTCAAAATTAATTTAAGACTATCCTCAAAATAGAATCATGTCTAAACCAGTTCATTAATGGAAAGTCTATTTAAACTTGCAGCTTTGCAATTCCAAGTTAAATTCTGATTTTGAAACATCACTGGCAAATCTAAAAGTAAAATAAGAAAAAGTGAAGCAATGGAAAACTCTCCCCTGACTCACAGTGTTGAACAGAAGGTATTTTTAATTCTAAACATGTGTTTTAGAGCTTTCTTTTATGAAGAAGAAAGATCATTCCACTACTGTCACAGAGAGCACTTTATGAGGAAAATAAATTTCTCTAGAAATGAGTTATGTTTATATTTACATTTTTAAAGAAACAGGCAGCATTTTAAGGAGAAATTCCAATCTAACATTCTCCTTATCTAGATATTTTGAAGAGTACCACCTGCCCTGGAAATAAGCCGTTAAATCCATTTTCCCAGTGGAAACTGCAACATGAATTATTTGTTGATTATTCATCTTAAGTGAAATTGTCACTAAATGGTAGAAAGAGATCTAGATGCTCATTTTATCTATCGTATTCCAAATCCAAATAGTTTTTTTTTAATTAAAGAATGATTTTTTTCTTAATTTTGATCATTAAACTTCTCTCACTTACAGTAAATAAGGTACTAAGTTATCAGAAAGCACAAATTCTTTGAGGAAAAACAATTATTTCACACAAAAATTGTAAGTGGAAAAGTGGTGTTGTCATGCAGGGTGTCAGGCAGGGTCTCTAGTCCCGCTCCCCACATAAGAACACAGGACATGGTGAGGCCAAAAAGGAACACCCACGGAGACATAGATAGGGGAGTCATACTACTATAGTCTCACTGGTGGCTGGGTTGGAGACACAGGAAGCAGGAGACACACGATCCGCAACCCGCCGTCCGCTTCTCTGCCAACCAACTTCACTTGCTAGCTGCAATCCGCTCTTGCTAGCTCAGCCACCATCTTCTTGCTAGCCCCAATTTTCTGCTAGCGTAGTCACGGCAGTTATATTAGTGGCCAATGGCTCACTGGTTACAGCTGACGGCCAACTAGCCACAGCTGATGGTCATCCAATCACAGTTGATGACCCTTTACTACCTGAGCCAGCACCTTTCCTCATGAGGCCGAGAGCCTGGAAACTGCACTTCTGGCTCTGTCCCCACAGGTGTTCATAGTAAAATTAAAAAGTCATGGAGAGGGGTATCTTAACCAATAATCCCTAAAAAGTAATTAGAAATTAAATCAATATCTGTTTTCAAATAATTACAATTTAGTTTTTCCTCAAACTTTGAAAAAATTCTGATCTATTTTGTTTTTCTGTACATTCCAAGCAATAGTGACTTAAAATCTGAACCAGAAATGGGTTTCCATCTTCCATTACAGGAAAGAAAGTATTTAACATTTGTTTTGGTACCACACAAACCTTTGATGGTCTCATAGCAGCAGCAGCAGCAGCAATATCTTCTTCGTTGAGTATTTGCGAATTATCTGACACTGAGCAAAACTAATACCCACCCCCTAAGAGCATGGAGCCAAATAGATGCTTCCAGGTACAAGCATGCCTCATTACACTCTGCTTTAATGTGGGTCACAGATATTGTGATTTTTACAAATTGAAGGCAAGGCCCTCTACCAGCAAAAAGATATTAAATCACTTTAGTGTGACACTTGCTTTATTGTGGTGGCCAGGAACCCAACCCACAGTATCTCTAAGGTATTCCTATGCCTACATAATGTTAGGGGAAATCTGTCCCGAGGAACCTGGCATAAAGCCTTCTCTCTTGGGGGCCTTTCCTTCGGAGCACAGGGACACCAGCTATGCTGCTAGGCTTGAGTTACCTAAATTGAGAAGATAAGCAATTTTCCCCTCATAGTAAACCTTGGGAAACTGAGAGGAAATACCGAAATCGGTTGCTGCTATATGAAGGACAAATCTGACCAATTATGAAGGCACATCATCACCAACTTTCAAAAAAGACAATTGCAGGGGGCAGCCAGTTAGCTCAGTTGGTTAGAGCGTGGTGCTTTTACAACAAGGTTGCTGGTTCCATCTATGGGCCACTGTGAGCTGCGCCCTCCACAACTAGATTGAAACAACTACTTGATCTGGAGCTGATGGGTTCTGGAAAAACACACTTAAAATAAATAAAACCCAAAAAGAAAAAAAGACAATTTCAGGAACTTAACTAAAACTGTCAGATTTAACAAACTACTCATCCCTCTTTATGGTAGTTTTTGTTTAAGAAAGGGAAGAACTGGGTGCCTTTATTCTGTCCTACACAATAAAGAAATAAACAAGGAATAGAATCATTTTTTTAAAAAACTGTTTTTTAAATTAAACAATGCCTTCTGTATGCATCATACTCCCATCTGTCAACAGAAAGTCAAATATTTGTTCCTACAAACGCACCTGTCTCCACAAGCTTCCCAATCTTCACCGCTCCCACAGCCATAACACCTGAAACCTGTTTCTACTATCCTAGCACCATTCCCCACATTATTCATCTTCATCTCACCTTCCTCCTTGAGTCTGTGGATAAGAAACTCAGATGGGTTACTACATCTGGATGTAGCACTCCATATGTTCTCATAGGTTTTAGTAAAATGCTTACTATGTTATGATCCCTGAATTACTCAAAGAGAGTAAGATAGATAGAAATGTATGGATACCTGATCTCTTGAAACACTTAGGGTTATTTTTTAAATCTCTGTAAACCAGTTCTTTCAAAAACGTTTTGTTTTTTTTTGTTTTGTTTTGTTTTGTTTTTTTTAATTAAATTTATTGGGGTGACAAACCACTCATAGGTCCACCTAATTTGTTCCAGGAATACGAAATAATCATTTGCTTGCTAGTCATAAAATAGATATGTACATATGACCCATTATCTCCAGCCAAGTAATAATTATTATAGACAAACTCTGCATCAAGCATCCTTTGGCTTCATGAATAAAAATGAGCAAGACATGGCCCCAACATCAAAGAACTCAGTTTAGTGTAAAGTCTGTGACATAAATAAAAAATTACAACAAAGCCTTGGTGAAGAACGAAATGGACGCATGTACATGGTACAGAAAAAGCATGAAAAGAGAAGTTTGTGTGGGTTTTCTGAGGCTCCTTCAAAGGCTCAAAGGCCAAAAATACACACATTCTTCTCCAACCTGCCATGGTGTGTGCAATATTATCAATGAGAGTTATTCATTTGGAAAAGTGAATTATTTCCAGACAGCCCACACACCATGTTGGTGTTACTTAGAAAAGCACGATTTCTTAACAACTATTATTATATTAGCATAGACTCATTTTTACTTTTAAAACTGGAACACAAAATATTTGTGTGTTTTGGTGAGAAGATAATTTAAAGGTTAGTTCATGAAACACAGCCCATCGAGGACAGCTCAGATGGGACACACATTCAGAAGGACCTAGACAGTGATCTGCATCATGAGGGCATGACCTAATGGTGACGAGGGCTTGTCCTGAGATTTACTAAAAACAGTGTTATTACTCACTGTTTCTCCTCAAACTAAGGCACTAATTAATCAACCAACAGTTATTTATTAGACACATTTCTCCCACTTTGTGTTTTTATAAGACAGTCTTTGGAGTCAAATCAAGACCACCCTCCTCTTTTCGAAGACTGCCTTAGGATTTCCTCATGCCCTGTTGCCAGCAAGATCTCACACAAAGGCAGGAAGGAAAAAAACTGAAAGTTGAGGTTTCTGATGCTGATGCTTAGGTAAGTGGCAGCTGATTTTCCTCCTGCCTCTTCCATGCAAGATTCTTTTTAGATTGCTGTTAGCATATTTATGTCTCCTCTGTTCTCTTTAGACAGTCACCAATTCCTTCTCTCATCAGAGGACAGCTGCTGCTAGCTACCCCACTAACCTTTCTTTAATCAACTCCATCAGTTTTCTTTCCATCCCTGCCTTAAGCAGATGAGGAAAAAAAGAAAGTCTCTAAAAGTTTAAAAGAGTAAAGTTCAGGAGAGGCTAAATAATGACTCAGCATCATTAACTATCAACAAAATTTGAGGCAACCATTGGGGCAACAATAGATTTGAGGCAAAGTTTTTGAGGCAACAATAGATTTGTCTCCAGTTCCCTTACATCCTCACTACACAAAGATTAATCAAAGCCAAATGGGAGAGACGTTGGGGAGCTGGGTGAAAAATGGAAAGGGTTTAAGAAGTACAAATTGGTAGTTACAAATAGTCATGGGGATATAAAATAAAGTACAGGGAATATAGTCAACAACATGGTAATAACTATGTATAGTGCCAGGTGGATACTAGACTTATAGACGTGATCACTTTGTAAATTATATAAATGTCTAATCATTATGATGTACACCTGAAACTAATATGATATTGTATGTCAACTGTAATTTTTTAAATTTCTAAAATTTTTTGAAAATCAAGTAAATAAAATTTAAAAAATTTAAAAAGGTTAATCAAAGAATGATTTTCATTTCCACATCCTGTTCACATTGTATTTTTGAATGGTAATTACAACTCAACTGTTGCCACAATCTACAGTGTTTTCCTCTAATTGACAAAAAAAGAAAAAGAAGGGGAGGTTCTTGAAAGAGAAGTTTATTAATAATGAAAATGGCACAAATACATATATGAGAAAGACTTTGAAATTTTTATAGAGACTTAAATTTTTATTTCTAATTAGCTAGCATTAAAACTAGAGCATTTCAAAAACAATACTACAGTAGCATGAACTTATCTGATCCATACTTTAGGTAAAATGTCATTATAAACAAGATAAAAAAGAAAAATCTTTTGTTATCTATACTCCATATTGAACACCTGGCATATACACAACCACTTCAGAAACATCACAGTCCTGATACATAAATAATCATACTTTTATTCTCTGATATAATGGTTAATTTTTTTTCCTATTTATGCCTTTCGTCTCTACTCTAAAGAAATAACTAAATATAAGTGAGGGGGCAAAAGCCAGGGTGAGGAGTCCTTTAAATCTAGTCTATAGCTCTAAATTGTGTGGCTGAGGGGAGCTGTTTAACCTGTTTTATTAACTCATAGGAGTAGTGTAAGGTTTTACAAAATGCATGAGTCAAGGAAATTTCCAGGCAGATTCTTTACATCATCAATTACTTTCTGGTACCCTCCCACCTTCCCACCTTCAGCCAGATATGTTGTAGAACACAATGCAATTGATTTGAGGATTGTGACTTGTACATCTTTTTTTCTTCATTTATTATATACTTGGGAATAGAATGAGCTAGAATCCATGACTCATTGCAGCTGGATTGTAAATGAGGAAGGTTGGCTCCACCCATTCCTACTGGGAATTGTTAAAAACATTTTAGGAAAAAAAAAATTGACCCATATTTTTCTTGGCTAAAACATCTCAATTTAGTAATGATCAGTTATTCTCCTAAATCAGCTTTTTCCTTATGAAACAAATATGTTGCCTTCTCTTCCCACTTCAAAATGAAAATTCAATTCACAAGTGGATAGATGTCAAAATATCTATTACTGAAAACACGGAAATGACACAAAGATACCAGCTGCCTTAAAATCATGAAATGGGGGGCAAACTTATGAAGCAAGCATGCAAATGAATAATTAGATCAGGTTTCATATTTGAGCCAACATAGTTTTAGAGCCCACAAAGAATATTTGTACAGGTTCCATCTCTTTGTCAGAAGTAATATTAAGTCAGGGTTTTTCAACTACATTACAATTGACTATGTTTTTAAAAAGGGGGTGGGGGAGATGGGGGGCAGCCAACCCATTGTGACCAGATACTGCAGGAAAAAAAAGAAAGAGGTGGGAATAAAATCAAGTAAAACATGCACTTGTTTTATTATGTAAAGTCAATGGAACTGTTATGCGGGGTCTCAGCTCCCGCTCCCCACATAAGAACGCAGGACATGGTGAGGCCAAAAAGGAACACCCACGGAGCTATGGATAAGGGGTTCATACCACTATATTCTCACTGGCGGCTGGTTTGGAGACACAGGAAGCAGGAGCTACACGATCCGCAATCTGCGGTCCACTTCTCTGCCAACCAACCAACTCCACTTGTTAGCTGCAATCCACGCTTGCTAGCTCAGCCACGGCAGTTATATCAGTGGGCAATGGCTAACTGGTTACAGCTGATGGCCAACGAGTTACAGCTGATGGCCATTTACTACCCGAGCCAGCACCTTTCCACGTGAGGCCGAGAGCCTGGAAACAGCTCTCTGGGACTCTGTCCCCACAGGGACTTTAGGGCACGAAATGTGAAAAAATACCCTTCAAACATTGCTATGGTGGAAATGGAGTCCTTTTTACCAAATAGACTCCCCTTTATCTAGTGCCACTATAAATAAGGATCGCGTGTGTACACTCAGTTATAAAGGCTATCCATAGCTACAAGACTCCAAAGCACTTTATGAATTAAAAAAAAAAAAAAGTCTGAGTTATTTACCACACACTTTTAGGGCTAACTGCTTTTTACTATTTTTGAATACAGTGATAGTCTTCTTGGGTGTTATATTGCTAAGTTAATGAGAATGTTCTAATAATCAGAACATTTCATTCCTCCATCACACAGCCTAAAAAGAGAGTTTAGCCAAATACTTCTAAATAACTACATGCCATTAATTACCCTGGGGAAAGCTCTTTTAAAAAGAAGCCTTTTCTGTTGCTATGAATCTGTATGTTTTGTTTGTTCATTTGTTTTGTTATTTTAGGCTCCATATATAAGTGAAACCATATTGTATTTGACTTTCTCTGTCTGACTTATTTCACTTAGCATCATACCCTCTAAAACAGAACAGAGTCAATAATATTTTGATAAGTTTGCACAGTGACAAATTATTACTAGAATTAGTGGGCTGATCACACATATGTCAAATCACTATATTGTACACCTGAAACTAATATAGCTAATATTATATTGTACACCAAGTATACTTAAATGAAAAAGAAGCTCTTTCCGGGTAATCTGTCCTGTCAGACTAATAGGTCCGTCAGGCATTTACTTTGAGAATCAGAGGATCTTCAGTGTGGAAACGCATTCTCCGATCTTCCCCACTGTGGTTCAGCTACACAAAGGTAGTAGGGTGACAGTCTCTTTCCTGCACTGAGGTCTCCAGGTCTCTTCCTGAATTTAGGATTTCCTTTACTCTTCCATTTAATAAGTGTGGAGGAGACATGCATGTAGAACTAAGTGATTTGCTCTTGCATGAAAAGGTCACACAAAAGAAAATCAGAGGCAGACACACGTCAGAATTCTCAAATTCCCACTTCACTGCTTGGCTTCTGGAAAACAACAATCCTCCTTTAGCTCAGTTTGTGCTTCTCCTAAGTGTTTCACATGGTCACCTGCTCTAGATCCCTTTATGTTTATCTATAATGCTGCCAGCACACAGATATTCAAAAGGTCACACATTCTAGGGTTAATTTGTGATAAAACAAATTTTCTTTTTCATCTAACACAATAAGCTTAGGAAAAATGTTTAAATGCTAAACAGAAATCTTTGGAGGTTTTACAAGTAAAATTAAGCATTTAGTAGTGACAAATGTCAGTGACATTTATCATGTTTTAAAGATAATTATCAATTACCTTTCAAATGGGTCCAGTAAAAAATGTCCCAACAGTAGCTTGTACCTATGCTGAAGTTACAGAGAATCCATTATGTGAGTAGGGAATGAAAAGAAATACTGAGATAAGGGAACTGCTTACACACACACACACACACACACACACACACACACACACACACACACAAGCTGTTACCCATACATGCTTTGCAAAATATCTTGATATCTTCAAGGCTTTCAATAGCTTTACGGTGGCATGTACTCAGCCTAGATTTCAGTTTCTGGTGTCCTCTTAATGAGTGAAATTGGCAATTATCAAGTTAAGAATGTACTGAAATGCACTGCCAAGCTATGTTTCTAAAATCACCAATACTTTCTGTTTTCTTTCTTTGCAGGAACGTTGTTCCTGTGCCTTGCTAAGTTTAAAAAAATTCTGCTCTACAAAGACCATGTAATGCTCTTAACTGAATCCTAAATCAAGTCCATTAACATTTTCTGGGGCTACTGGTAGATGAAAATGCTGAGATTAAGTGAACCTGAAAATGTTGTATGGATTATGTGCCTAACATGTTTTCAATGCTATCTTCCTCCGTGAACACCCCTGTTAAGATTATAGGGTCTGTGTGGACTTCCTTTTGTTTCACTGATCTTCTTGTTTAAATCTTATAGTATGTTACACGGATTTTTTTTTTTTGGTATATTTTAACACAAGACAATTTACTTGAAGAAACTGAAGCATGTAGTCAATCTGTCTCTCCCTAATTAGGCTCTCCTGAACCCTTTCTTTGGATATCTTAGCCTAGATGAGGTGTTTTTAACTCAGGAAACACATTCAGGCAGGTGGGTCTGAGGGGCTTATAAAAGGTCTTGGGGGAGACGAAAACGTCCGTCATGTTCTTTCTATTGGATACCAGTGGAATGGAGCCATAGGCTATCTGCTGGCTGGAGATGCCAGGATGAGTGGGCATCCTGGTTTAAAAGGCAGACTCCTGATAATACTGTTCTGGCAAGGTTGGCAGCACCTCCCAGGGGCCAAGTCAGATGTTCACAGATTTTTGAAGGAGTCTCCATCATGCATGTGGAATTAGAAAAGTATCTTCCTCAATTTCATGAGGTGTCAATTCATCTCTTCCTATCAGAGAGGAACCATGAGTGAGGGGCTACCTATCAGAGAAAATGGGTTTGGAACAAAGGGGCAGAAGCTCCAATCAGGGTCATGGGTATTATCCTGACCCTTCATCAATTTCTTCTATGTATAAGCATGCATGAATGCTCTGGGTTTTCTCTTTTAAAAGCCAGGTAAAGATATTTGGCCTGTGTGGAAGCCACACCGTGAGGAAGCACCTTTGTGAGGGCAGCAGTAGGACCAAATATCAAAGCCAAATTATAATTCCAAGCACAGTGAAAAAAGTATCTATAGAAATAGAAAAAGATTGGCATGTTAAAAGAATGTGAGGATTTATAGTTACTCAAATTCTTTTCATAGAAACTACCTATGAAAAATATTTTATAGCATTAAATCATGGGTGATATCTATGGTAATAAGCGGGAAAAATATGACATAGTCCAGGAAGCTCGAGGCCAGAACACAGTAGCTTAGTTTTAAATTTTCTCTGCCATTTGCTGTCACTGTGATCTGGAGTGAGTCCCTTCTGCTCTCTGAAGCTTCCTTTCCTCATTTATAAAACTTAAATAAAAACCATTTGATTTATAAAGCCATTATTAGAAATAAATGAGGTGATCTGTACGGAAATGTATTAACTGTAGAGAACTCCGCAAATGTCAGTTCTCACCAGGACCCCTGTCACATGGACAGGACGCATGCGCCCACACCAGAGCACTCGTTCTGAGGCAAACTGTTAAGAACCTGAGTGGGGGCGCTGTTCCTAACGCTTACATTTGATGTTCTCTCACAAATGCTGCGAACTCAGGATCATTGGCGTACAGTTCCAAAATTCTCATTCTTTCTTGAATTTCCTTAAAAAAAAAAAAAGAAAGAAAGAAAGAAAAGAAAAGAAGAGGCCCATACATCGCATTAGAGAAATCTCAACAGCCTTTTATAAGTTCTAATTTTTATAAGGAATTATGACTTTCTGGGCTATCCACAGGACAGCTATAGGAAAGAATGGCCTTTTCAGAGAAATGAAAGGTTTGGATACAAAACGAACTTTTCTGAATAACTCAAACATCCATTTCTAAGGAAGTGAGGGAGAGAGCATTTGCTAATAATAGAAAAAGGAACCACTGGGAGGGGAAAAAGACACAGTTCAGATTTGTACACCCTCTCCATACCACACCAACTGTGAGATATTATGAGGTACAAAACTAATTATGAAATACTTCTCATCTTTTCTTGAAGCCCATGTATACACACAGGCACACACGCATGCACGCACTCACAGGCACACCAGGGGCAGCAAAGCAAAGTTTCCTACCTCTCTGGAAAGCCCACTGTTCTCATACATTTGTCTGATTTCTTCTCTGCTCAGACCTCCAATCACCTCTCCACCTGCAGGGCTGCAGAAGGGATGCTGAGGATCAAGTCCCTCATGCTCGAGTCCAGCCATGTGGGTTTTATATGCGGGGTTGCACTTCCCAGCATCCTCAATGAATGAGAGGCTGGCAGGCTGCCTGCTAGAGCCACAAAAAGAAACACATGGTTGTTTCGGGATCTTCTTCAGATGCTCAACTGCTTGGAAGACTATGTACCTGGAGCAAGATTTCTTGTAAGGAAGAAAGAAAGGTGAACTGGATACAAATGGGGAGAAATGACTGTGAAAAATGTCCAACCCAATCTCGAAAATTGTTGTTCAGGTGTTATCATTATTATCTCGTCGACTGCATGGTAAGTGCCCTGCAGAATTGTTCCATGTCTCATTCTTCTTTGTCTCCCAGTGCCTGGCACTCAATAAATGTTGATGGGGAAATGTGCCTGCCAATGGATACTATCTCATTAAATGCATATGGCTCCATCATTCCCAGAGTAGACAAATCAAAAATCAGTGTGTCACCACACAGAGAATCTGATGGAAATATAAATATGGGGGTACTAGGCCTCAATTAAATTAAATTCAGATCCACAAATATTTACTGAGCATTGATTATGTGCCTAAGACTATTCTAGATGCTGATGATACAAAGAATTTGTTGGAATCCCTCTCCAGAATGAGACTAGAGGCTGCTGAAAAGTCAGACTCAATAAAAAAGCATAAAAACAATGATGGAAGTATGCCCTGGGTATATACTAGGAACCTAGGAGAGGTACCTCCTTAGGCAGCCAGAGGGTGAGAAAAGGTAACCTAGACCCAAAGCAGTAGCTCTTTTAGACTCCAGAAACACAGAAGCAAGGTACTACCAGGGATTGTGATCCCATAACAACCCAAAAGGTCCTTGGATTGCTAATCTAACAAGTAGAACAGGTTTTGTTTTCTCCACTAATGAAGCTATGCTTAACTAAAAGAGAACCAGATTTCATTTCTTGTCAGATTCTTACCTAGATTTAAAATGTGTCTAACCACCACAGGAATGAACCAAAGGGGAACAAATGTATGGATTTGGTCTTCACACAAGGGCCTCACCTCCTCTCCATCACCTTGTCAATTGCCCCCACCACCATGAAACAGGCATTCTGGCCACATTCAATGATGCTTTGAGATTCATGCTTGCATCCCAGACTTGGCTCATGCTCATTCACCTAGCTGGCAAGTGTCCCACCCCAACCACAGCAAACATCTATTCTGCGGTCCAGCTACATATAACCATCAATCAAACTTCTAAGACTCTCGCCCCCAGGAAAAATGAATGTAACCCTCATCTAGGCCCCTTAGTATTTTATTCATATTGCTGCTTATGTTTGTTTCCAATTGGACACCATTCGAGGACAGGAACCATGTTTTCATTCAACGTGATAGCTTTCTCCCCCCAACCCTGATCCCTGTCCAATATTTGGTGCATAGTAAATACAAAATGAATGAATAAAAGGAATATTTGATTCCATCAGAGAGCAATTTTCTTTATTCACCTGAAGGGCCTCTCTCTTTCTCTCCTAACATTCTGAGCTTGAACAGTCCTGACGAGGAGGAAGATGACAGCAGAAGAGACGAGGAGCAGTCCCAGCATGGCGGCGATGGCCACACCTATCACCAAGGGCTCGGACACAAGCTCCTCACAGTGCTCACCGCGGTACCACCAGTTCTCACCCACCCGGCATCTGGAAGGAGAAGTGACCAAGTTCGAAAATGAAATCGCTCTGCTGAGGATAACCATTAACAGCAGAATCTTTGGTGGGACTGGGGAAAGGTAGACAAAACAATCAATAAATGCTGACCACATGAAGCTTCAATAAGGTGAATACACAGGTTAAATGATCACACAATTTAAGGCTGTGCAAATGCCTGGCACAGACCCAGCAGGTCCTTGATGACTGTTTGTACACGGCAGAATGAAAGATTGACTAGACCTAAAGGAAGTATTCTAGTCAACTTTCTCAGTGATAGATAACAAAAAACAGGCCCAGAAGGAAAGTGACTGGCGTGAGATCACACAATTACTCTGCAACAGAGCTGGGTCTAGAACCCAGGTCTCCAGACTCTGCAGGTCCTTTCACTGCAGAGATCCTCAAAACCCAAGGCTACAAACTTGTGCAAAAATGTCTTCAATTCCCCGAGCAGCAGGGAAATGACTGCTTTACAAAATAATATTAATTTATCTGGAATTTCGATGCTACTTTTCCCCTTAGTGTCCTAGCTAAACATTACATTTTTTTCACATAGTAGATGCTGGGTCATTTCTACCTATTTCCTCCGCTTTTGGCATCTATGCCAACATTTGACCTTTCTCACATTCACAAATTGTCCTCTTGTTTGTGTTTCCCTGGCTTCTCCTCAGCATTCTCTCCTTTTATCGTACCAGGTGACTATGGTTGTGTGTGGGGGGGAGGCTGACTTGCTCTGCTTTGTTTAAGGGGGAGGATGGTCGAGCTGCCTGAATCTGCCCATCTGACTGCTGCATTTTCTTGGGTTCTACCTTTTCAAAAAATGGATCTCAGGTACTTAAAATACATTTGTCATAACCTCAGAGACTTTAAATACTTGTTTTTCTTTATCTTTGAATACCCAACAGCAGCCCAAGGCCATTAAGAACATAATCCAGATAGAATAAAAGTCCTTTGTTTTCACTTTCAGATATAGTATAAAGTGTTGATCTTATGCCTAAATCTAATTTAAGCACCAATTGCATTACTATCACCACTAAGAACCACAACACAGAGATCTCCAACTACTCCAAGTACTCTCAATAGGACACTGGACAATGTTTTTCTTACAGCAACCTAAGAGAATAAAATAAAACAACCATTTAAACTAGGTATGATTCAGGCCTTTGAAATGACTCAGTCTTCATGAGAACTAGATGGCACTAATCTATTGCCCAGATATAACTTCTATAACAAATACTGTAGTGATTATCCTACAATCATAGGTATAGACCCCTTTTCTTCAGAGGAAGTATCTATTACCTTGTGAAGCCCAAACCCCTACCTGCACCATACCTACAAATGGCCCCATGTCCGGGCATAATGTCGCACTTTCCATCATTCAAGCAGAAGTCAGGCTGTAGGTCACAGAGACTCTGACAGGGCAGTTCTTCCACACTCAGGTACCCAGGGTGGCATCTGCACTCTGCCTCTCCACTCCAGGGACTGACCAAACACTCAGAAAATTCATTGCATGCCTGAAACTTGCATGGGTTGGCTTGATCACCTAAAACATCAAACAAACCAGAGAAGGATGCAAGGAAAGGCAAAACACAGGAGTCGGGGTACATGAAGATCCTTCACTAAGGCTACCACCTCCAAAGTACATGGGACAACTCTTTCCTGAGCCATTGAAACACGATACACCATCACTACCAATACCACAAAAAATTCTGATTCATTCTAGGATTATTTCCTGCAGCCTTCAGAGAGAACATGGCCCTGCCAACACCTTGATTTTGGAGTTTCAGCTTTCAAAACTATGAGAAAATAAATTTCTGTTGTTGTAAGCCACCCAGTTTGTGGTCCTTTGTTATAGAAGCCCTAGGAAACTAATACAGGGACCACTGATAAGATGCTCATGTAATAAGGAGAGCATACAAATGTGAGGGCAGATGGGCAGTTTCTCCAAGGGGACTACACAGTGGGATTCCACTGTGTATTTCCTAAGTCTTCACAGCCTTATCCTAGTATTCACTTTGTGATGTTGTTATCAGAAAATAATCTAATCCTAGACAAGCAACAAGAGAAAGGAGAGTATATAGGGAATGGGAAGGATGATACTGCATGGTTTCCTATGTTGATGGAAGTTCAAGACTTTCTGTGAAAACAAGTTACGCAAGACACAGGTCAATCTTGTCTCTAGCCAATCTTGAGATAAAATAGTATTTTTATCTGGAGGCGTTAACTAAATTTATACAGGTAGTTGGAAAATTCTACATAACAATTCTACCACATTGTGACCATTCTAAAGCTGTGGGTGTGTCTATGGAAGGAAACTAGGATCTATAAAAGGAAAGAGATGTCGCTCCCTTTTGCTTCCAGACCAAGGAGAGAGAGACCAAGACTAATATTTTAATCATGTAAATAAATAAAAAACTGTAGCTTTAAAGTCATTTTCCAGTCCTTTGTGCAGGTTAAAGGTGAATGGCCAGAATAGATCCTTAATGATTTCTTTATTAAATGGGAAAACAAAGGTAGACATGGAGCTAAGGCTAGAATAGGAGACAGAGATCTAAACTGTAGAGTGAATTCTGGTTTTCCAGGGGCAGGCTAGGCAAGGGATTGATGGGTACAGAAAAATGAGACTGAAGGAAATATGAAGAGGGTCTGGAAAGATAGCCAGAGTGGCCAGAGGAACGTGGCAGTTGGCTTGGTCCAAAAAGTTGGCTGGTAAGAAATGCCTTTGAAAGGGTGACTGAGGAATTTTAGAATATCTACGCCTAACAATAATATTTTAAGCCATCTGCTGTGCTATGATAAAGTCACCTCCATCACCCTTGTATCATAAGCAAATATCTGATAGAATCAACTACCTTGTGTTGATTCTGGGAAAGTCAAAAGTGGGACTGTGATCTGTGTTGGATTTTTAAAAAGAACCACAAGTATAAAGACAAATGTGAGATTGGAAATTCAGCAGAAGAAACTCACAGCTGGAGGTAAGTAAGAGATATTTAACTTCCCTGTTAATTCCTAGAGATATTGGGGGTGGGAAGACCGTGGATGCAGGTTTTACACTACACCTGGGAGGGGCTAATGCCAGTTTGACTATTACAGAAAAAGGTGACCCTGTAAACCTGGATTACTTGGCATGCAGCTGATACGTGAGCTACATACAAAATTGAAGTAAATGCACTTATTTATTGTACTTCCCTTTAAAAAGAAGTGGGTTGACTTTTGCAAAGGTTTTATAAATCATTTGTATGGCTAGTCAAATGCCTTCAAATATCCTATTTGTTTAATCCTTAGAATAGCCCCATAAAATACATAGACCAGACAATATTATCCTCATTTAATATATAAGGAATTAAGGCTCAGAGATAAAATAGCTCATCTAGGGTCACACAAATGATAAATGGCAGTGCAGAGGCAAGAAATCAGGCCATCCAACTTACAATTAATTGCTTCTTCCACTACACCACATGGCAAAGAATGTGCAACTGGCCTTAGAGAGCTCAAATGGCAAGAGATTTGGATATTGGGGGAATTAGCAAAATCATTTTCCTCACTTTCAATGATTAATCCTTCCAGGATTTCAAAGGAAAGAAAGTTTGCTTCATTCTCAGTTAAAGAATAGGGTTGACGTGCAAACCGGTTTGAAAGTAAAAGGCACTGGATAAATACAGACCCAGACATCCCCCTTTACTACTGCTCAAAACCACTGTCCTCTGGTATGTGGAAGGTAAAAAAGGAACAAAGTCTGAAGATTCAACAGTATTTTCTGCATCCAAGTCTTCCAAATAAAAACAATGGTTCCTTTCATGCATTCACAGCATTTGTGAGTACCTTCTATATGCAAGGCATTGTGGTTAATAAACCAGATATAGTCTTATTCCTTGTGAATAGCTCAACTGGGGATAATAACCATTAAGCAACTATGTGCATAAATTGGCATTATTACAATAGCTATAAACTCTATAGCAGGAAAAGAACATGATGTTACAAGAAAACCTAATAGGAGAGACCCAATCTAGATAATGGGTGAGTCCGTGAAAGTCTTGAGGAAGAGACATTTGAACTGAGGCATAAAGGGTGAGCAGAAGTCAGCCAAGAGGGAATGAGTTTCAGGCAAAGGAGACAGTATGTGCAAAGGCTTTAAGGCAAGAAACGCTTTTTTCATCTAAGGAACTAAAAACCAGCTGGTTTAACTTGGTGAGCAAAGAAGTTACTTTCACTGGATGATACAGGGGAAGATAGAGACCAGGCCTTGTGGCTATTGAACCAGGCAGCCACTGAAGCATTTCAAGCAGGTAAGTGAGATAATATGATTGATGTGTAAGAAAGAGCCCCCTGGCCACTGTGTGGAGAATGGCTAAGGGAAGGGAACAAGAGAGGTAGTGGGGAAACTGGTCCAAATGAGGGATGACAATGTTTGGCCTAGAGTAGTAGCAGTGGAGACAGAGAAGAGTATATAGATTTGAGATATATTTAGAATTCAAAATCAATCTAAGTCTGGTGAGTGACTAAAAGTTGGGGGTGATAGAAACTGAGATATCGGAATGACTTCCCAGATTTCTGGCTTACATAGCTAAGTGGACACAGCTCCCATTTATCAAAGGTGATGAAGCTGAGAGGAATGGATTTAGCTGGAAGGTGGGGAGATATGGAAAACAAGAGCTCAGTCTTCGACAACTTAAGTTTGATATACATAGAGTACATCCAAGTTGCGGTCATTGAGTATGTAGTTAGATATTAATTCTGGATCTCAGAAGATAAGTCTGACCTGCATGTAAAAATGTGGAGAGTTATTGACATCTATGTTAGATTTACAATAATGGAAATGGATAAAACAACTTAGGAAATTAATATAGAAGGGAAGCGAGTCCAAACCTACTGGGCTTGGCAACATAGAGGTGTAGCAAGAACAAACAATCCAGTGGATTAGTAAAAGACAGAACCAGACAGAACAGGTAGAAAAGGGAGTGGGAGGTTCACAAGTAAAGATAATATGTGCACACCCCTTTTGAAAAGAGAATGATATTGATGTTCTTGGAAGAGATGTTTTACTCATTATCAAGATGTGGAAAATTTGCCTGACATACTACTCTTTCACCTACTATTGAATTCAACTTGACTTAGAAGAAAATATACAAGAATTAATCACTGGATTCCACTAAGAAACCACCATGGGAATCAATATCATTACCTGATTCCACATCAAGGGAGTATTTATCAATATCCAAGTTCATGGTTTGGTAGGCAGTGGTACAAAAGTCTTCCAGAACCATGTAGACAGCACTGTTGACATCAGGAGGCACAGCCTTGGCAAACTTCATTCTGCTGTTCACCACAATACTGCCATTTCTGAAGTTCAGGATTTCTAAATTCTGGAAGCCTGTGAGATTTGACTGTAGATAGGGAACCAGCTACAATATATGAAAAGTGGTCAGTTTATTGACAAGGTTTTGCATTTTGTTCAACACATATCACATTTTTAAAAAACTTAAAGAAACAAACAAGGATCATTTTCCAAATTGTATGCTATTTACATTATTTAAATAATTCACCAACAAAAGTATAAATTGTGAATAATTTGAGACTCATGAGATTTTCATAGTGGTATTTAGGAACCCCATGCAACTCACAGTTTTAGACACCAGAGAGTTTATTCTCTCTGTTTCATTAAAGGATCACAACAGTGAAGGCATCATAGGCACCTACAAAATACTGGTTTCACCATAAAACGTGAAAACAAACAAACAAACAAACAAAAACCCTTAAACTTGTTTAAGTCCTAGAAATCATGAAATACAATCTTTAGTATCTAAGTTGTCACATCACCCTCATGCCACATTTATGTTTTCTGTTTCTTGTATCCACTGGTCTTATTGTTTTCCTACCAACCTTAGGCCACAATGCTATATGTAGATGATAAAAAATGAGGGTTCACAGCAAACCCACACTTTCCTTGGCTCAGATCATATGTGTTGAGGGGTGGTTCACACATGATTACTCATTAATGCCCATATTTCACTTCTTGGTCTTACCAATTCTAAAAATCTCTGCTCCAGGGCTTTATACTCCAAAGAGTTTTTATTAAACAGATCTTCTGAAAACATCATGTTAGTCACTCGGAGGCTGAAGAACACCAGCAAAGCTCCTGCAGTCTGTGTCTGATTTGAGTCATCTTTTTTTGTGGACTGAGCCCCACTAGCCATCTCTGTGGAGTGGACTTTTGTAGACATTTCCACATAACTACCAGCTTTGCCATTTTCTTCTGGGATTAGCTCAGGCTGATAATAATCTGTGCCTATCCTGTCCAGTTCTAATGAAATATCCTGAACGCCCATAATTACTTCATCCTCCAGCAGGGTGGGGCTTGTAGTTGGAGACAATTTGGTAGACTGTGTCATGGAAGCTTTCAACCAGAGCTTGTCAATATTCTCTGGTGTACTTGTCAACATGTCTCTGGACAATTTCCCTAGGGAAGAAGTTTTCGCCCAAACTAGATCTGATTCTGGCAATGTGGTCCACAAAGGTTGCATATCTGGATTCACTACTGAAATCTTACTGTCGAACCATTCAGGACTGGATGTCTCTGTAGTTTGTTCCATATCCTTCTTTAGAAAGGGTTCTACTTGATCATGTTTATCCATAGGAGCAGAGATTGCTATAGGTGTCAGTAGAGGAGGTACTTTGGTAACTGAGTAATAATCAATGTCAGAAGCCTCTGATGTGTGCTTGGAGAGAATTAGAGATACAGGTTGAGTTATGGTCTCTGCAAAGATGGGCACAGTAGGTCCATCAAGGGGCTCTTCCTCTGCAAAGTTTGTGGATCTCTCCAAATGCCCATATTTTGAGGACTCAGTACTTTCTTCTGTGGAATCCATTTTGTCATCCATAACTAGATTCTCATCGACACCCTCAGTTGGCAAAAGTGAATCCTCATTTTCAAGCCATGACTTGGATAGTGGTTCAGTGCTCTTCTCTAATGAAGCCTCGCTCCATGGCCAAGTAATCAGACTCACCTTTTGCCCAGACCCTGAACCTAAGCCACTCTCAAATATGAACTCTTTTTCCATGGATGTGTCTGACATCAGAGTGCTCACTTCTAATTGGCCTTTCACTTTGGAGGTCAAAGAGTCCATGCCGAAAGGTATCGTTATTTCTTTAGCACGAGCTAATGTGACAGAGGAGATCATGTACGGTGAGGATGTCAAAGAAACCCCAGCATCTCCTACGGATGGTATTGTTGCTTTTGGCACCAGATGAGTGGGTGGACTTGAAGGCAATGGATCGATCGAAAGAAAATCTTCTGACCCTTCAACTTTGGTTAATCCTAAAAATAAAGTTTTCCATTAATTAAGCTGCAGAGTTAGCAAAATATACTCCCAGTCCTCCTAATAAAACCAGCTACCTATTTTTTTCCCATTAGGTTAAGAAGGACAGTTGCTGACGTTTACTTTACTGCATCCAGCAAACAACAAGACAATATGATAATGTTTTTGTGCTGCAGTACAGTCACTCTTGAATATACCCCATTTCCCTGAAATAACAAGATATCGGCTATTGAGCGGCCAATTGGCTCAGGGGTTGGAGCACAGTGCTCATAACACCAAGGTCGCCTGTTCAATTCCCACATGGGCCAGTGAGCTGCACCCTCCACAACTAGACTGAAAACAACGACTTGACATGGAACTGATAGGTCCTGGAAAAACAAACTGTTCCCCAATATTCTCCAATTTAAAAAAAAAAAAAAGGTATTAAAAAAAAGATATCAGCTATTGAAATAATTCATCTTCAAACATTTGGGTTTTTTTTAACTCCATGAAAATAAAGAACTGGTGTAAGTTCTAGGGATCTAATGTACAACATGGTGATTATAGTTAACAATACTGTAGTATATACTTCAAAATTTGGCTGAGAGTAGATCTTAAATATTCTCATCACACAAAAAGAAATGGCAATTATGTGACATGATGGAGGTGTTAGCTAAGGCTATGGCGGTCATCATTTAGCAACATATAAGTGTATCAAATCAACTTATACAGTGTTATACATCAATTATATCTCCATAAAGCTGGGGGAAAAAAGAAAAAAAAAGAAAACAAAGAACTGGTGGTAACCCAATTGACAACAAAGACTGAATCTAATGGAAACTTAGGGAGAAAATTCTCTAGGAAATTTTGTCTTTGAATTTTCATTTCCCTGTTATGCTTATTGTCTATCATTCTTTAGGTTCACCTAATGTTCAAAATCCTGGACTCATTATTTATATGTTTGTTCTTCATCTTCCACTTTCACATGTACTCATATATTCCATGTTTGAGTCACATGGATTTTTCCTTTTCTCTACAACAACAAAATCATCTACTTGACTTCCATTTCTTTTATTTTTCTCCTCCCTCCCTCTGGTTCAAGCCATTGTTTCTCAGTCTAGCTGCATAGGACACAGCTGCCTGGCCCATGCTGGTATTATGAGCCCACAGTGAGCCGTTGTTCACAATCTTAGCTATAGAGGGTGCAGCTCACTGGCCCCATGTGGGAATTGAACTGGTGACCTCAGCATTAGGAGCACAGCACTCCAACCACTTGAGTCACTGGGCCCTGATTTTCATTTCTTAATCTCTGCTGTAGCTGCCTTAGCTCAGGTTCTCCCCTTCTGAAGCCTAATGCAAGCGAAAAATCTGTACAGTTGGCCCCCACAATTAATCCTATTAAGAACTACTGGAATAATCTTCTCTGAAGCTGTTTGTTTACCACTCCAATATTCAATTAAGTATAGTAGTTCTTTAATAGTAATTTAATTATATATTTTTAATAGGACCTTCAAAATATCTATTGATTGATCCCCACTCCAGCTCACCAAGTTCATTTTTTATTATTTACCTACTTGGATTCTCCATTCCAACCAATTAAATCTGGTTGTTCCTTTTCTCACATAACTTTCCCAGGACATTTCTTCCTAATGGATGCTACCATGCTTTTCTATTAACCCTAATCTCTTCCTCTCCTCAAAACTCTTGTCACCTAATACACTAAAGTAAAAAAGTTTAAAAAGTGAGTAGAATTCCTTACCATCTTCTAATAAGTGAGATCCAGAATTCCTTTCCTCAGAAGCCACAGTTAAGCCAGTGCGAAGCACTGTTGGGGTGACAGAATGAAGAGTCAAGCTGCTAACCTCTAAAACCTCTGGGGAAGAACTGAGGCCCACCTTCGAGGGAAAGGCTAATTTGGGTGTAGACACTAAATCACCCAATGGGCTTTCTGACCAGAGTTCTCTGCCAGTGGTTGACAGAGGACCAGAGCTGAAATCAAGTGGTGAAATACTGCTGGTGGTGGATGCATCTGCTGAGGGCCATTCAGCTTGAAAGGTATCCTGGGGGGAGAAATAAGGCAAATCATATCACAGATAAAAGAAACATAAAAAAATGATTTTAAATACCACTTATTTATCTACATTCCCAGATTTTCTAGGGACAAGGAGACAATGTAATATTGGGGGAAGGAGGACATGGGCTCTACAATCAAAAGATCTGGAATCAAATCCCAGTTCAACCACTTACTAGGTGCAAAATCTAAGGAAAACCCGTGTACCTCTTGGCACCTTGAAAGTGGGGCTAGATGAGATGACATATTTAAAAGATCCCAAATAAAGTGAATTTATGAAAGAAATTATTGTTTCTCTTGCTTTAAATGGATCCTTTCCCTCTGTCTTAGATTAAAAACTTTAAAGATATAGAAGTTACTAATATCTGTAATTTGTTTTCAAAGACCTTAGCACATTGCCCACAGCAGACAAGAACAATTAGCAATTTTATTCATCACTCTGAAAAACATTTAATTAATTAAGATCTTTTGTTTTGATAAGAAATGTCACCACATCAAAATGTGGTCTGGTTACCTCGAACAAATAGCAATAACTGCAAAATGGCATCACACTTACAAAATACAATTTTCTCCTCCTCGTGACTTTTTACTAATGTAGTACTAATATTACATTAAAATTCAGATTCAGGAATAGAAAAGTAGACACAAACACAACCCTTGAACATGCTAATTATTTACTACTATGAAGACTAGTCTATGTAAAAAAGTTTAGTGATGATGCTAAGAGGTAAAATGACCATGACATTTGGTGGGAGTTTATATATTTTCATCTATGCTGGGTTATGAATAACCAGAAAACAAGAAGTGTCATATGCATAGAAGGAATTCATAAAATATATCCTAGGTGAAAACTGAAAAAGAAAAATAGAAAAGAACAATCATCCTCTACCCTAAAAAGCATTAAAATCACATGGAAGTTTTTATTTGTTTGTTTTAATTTTTAGAAGAGTTTATTGAGCCAAATTGATGACATATGCAAGGGAATAAGATCTCAAATGCTCCCATGGAAGCTTTTTTATTTTTTTTAATTATTTTTTTTTCAGTTGCGGTTGATATTCAATTATTCTGCCAACCATCAGTTTGTTCTCTGTATCTATGAGTCTGTGTCTGCTTTGTTTGTTTATTTATACTATTCTTTAGATTCTACACATACGTGAGATCATATGGTATTTGTTTCTCAGCCTGACTTATTTCACTTAGCACAATATTCTCTAGATCCATCCATATTGTTGCAAATGGTAAGATTTCATTCTTTTTATGGCCGAGTAATATTCCATTGTATATATGTAACACATTTTCTTTATCCAATTGTCTCTTGATGGGCACTTGGGTTGCTTCCATTTCTTGTCTCTCCATCAAGGGTCTATGTGAGGAAACTTTAGACAGCACACTCTCCCAATCACAAGGGAGGGAATATGAAACAAGAAATCACTAGGCATGTCCCAATTTATCCCTTCTTTCAGTGACTAATGCATTGGAGAGAGATAACAATAGTCAGTAATTGGCTATATGTAGAAAATACCCTCAGTTTCATCTACAACCTATAAACTAAAAGCATTCTGTCAAGTAAACTAATTTTCTTTTGTGGAACTCCGTGACACCCTCACTTCCTACCTTATTCATGCTATTTTAATTTGGTACTATTTTAAGTATGCCACCATGCTGTTTATTCTTTATTTGCCACCACCCCAGATCTTCCTCTTTCCTGCTCTCTGAGCTGGGAGGCTAACTGCAGTTAACTTCATCACCTCTACTCCCTCACTAGCTATCTCCTGTTTGAAGACATTTAGAAGCACGAGAAGAGGATCAAAGGACAGGAAGGGTGAAAGGTTGGGGTATTTCTTCCTTGGTCCCTCCAAGCCTCAATATTGTGTCTCTTACAGTAGCTGCATCCCTCCACAGTTGCAGCTCCAGCTCTCACTGGACTTGGGTAATAGCCTTTCCTCCCCTTGCCCTATAATTCAATGGTTGGTAATGGCTTCTCACAGTGATTAGTCTCTGCATATACCTCAATATCCCTTTTTTACTCCCTTAACCCTACACATACTACCATCTAAGCAATTCTGTAACTATTGAGACCCTGGCTGAACCATGTTCTGGAGTCCAATGCATTTTAAAAATCCATAAAATTTTGAGTCATTTCTGTCAAAAAGTGACTACAGTTGACTGTTAAACAACACAGGGGGTAGGGGCACCAACCCCGCACCATGAAGTAAAAACTCTACATATAACTTTTGAATCCCCCAAAACTTAACCACTAATAGTCTACTGTTGACCAGACTCCTTACCTATAACATAAACAGTTGATTAACACATACTGTATTTTGCCATGTACAATGTGTACTTTTTTGCCCAAATTTGTGAGGGGAAATTAAGGATGCTCATTATACATGGGTAGTACTAATTCCGTATCTATACAAATATTTTTAATTCTTTTATTTATGCTTATGAGTTAAAAGTGTAACTCTAGAAATCAACAACAATATCCATATGCAAAATAATACTCTGAAATACAACAATCGGTTGTGTTGAACTTACGACCAACTTGCAATGACAAAGAGTTCTTGGCCTTCTATGATGCATAAATATCATAAATTTGTTACCAGTACATGAAATTTCATGTATCTCGTATCTGTTCTTGTGTTCTATAATTATTTGTTGCATAAAATTTCTTGTACCATAATATATTAAAAAAATAAATGCTAAAATTCCTTTACAATACAAAAAACAAGTACCTAAATGTAAACAAATAAAAATTTGAATTAAAGAATTAAAACCAAAGACTTTATTTTCCCTGAAAGTTTGGGCCAAAAACGTGGGTGCACATTATATGTGGGAGCACATTACAAATGGCAAAATACGGTATTTTGTATGTTTTATGTATTATACACTGCACTCTTACAATAAAATCAGCTACAGAAAAGAAAATTTATTAAGAAAACCATAAAAAAGAAGAAATACATTTATAGTAATGTACATATTTATTGAAAAAAGTTCACATATAAGTGGGCCCACACAGCTCAAACCTGGATTATTCAAGGGTCCACTGTACATAATTTGTAATGAAATACAAATGAACAAAAAAGGAGGAATGAGAATCAATTAAAATAATAACAATAACATGAATGAAAGGTGGTATTCTGGTTAAATTTAAATTAGAAATAAAGAATCTAGAAAGTTAAGATGGAAATGACAAAAAGTGGATGGTGCAATATTAGTTAATAATTTTTGGCAATGTGGTTTTGGTCAAAAAGAGGAATAGAATACATCTGGGCATTAGACTTGAGTATAACAACCTGAGTCTGTTGAAGTGAGATATCTGAGAGAAAAACAAGACATATGTAAAAGAAGCTGAAGGCCATCCTCAAATGACTAGCTGTAACAGCAAATGATCTATAAAAAAGAAAAAAAAAACTATTTCAGATAAGAAATTACCTCTTGGGAATTCTCTGTCAGAAGTAAACCTGAGGGATAGTAAGACTTGATTCATAAGTAAGGCCAAAAAAGATTATCTAATCAGGGAGATTTCTGCTATGTTTCTGGTAGTTTTTAGTATTTTAAGAGTATATAATCATGAGGAACAGAGTTAACCTTAGATAACTCTATGCAAGGAAGGCAGCTTGTGATCACTGACCTGTATACAGGGTGCTCCTATATAATCTATCACCAAATAGACACACAAAGTTGCCTTGTATTTCTGCCTAGAGGGTCTAACATTTTCTGCATCCTCAAGAATGGACCAGTGTGATATCAGCAAGACAGCCAACTAAGACATCCCTCACTCACATGCCCCGCTCACCAACAAGAATTTGACACCCCTACATGGACAAAGCACCTTTTTGGGAGCTGTGGGATCCAGCACCATACACGAGGGACCCAGGAAGAGTCTCATGCACCCATGTATTGGGTAAGAAGCACACAGACCTTGGCGCCAGCTGTGGGCGCTGTTTGGCCCATGAATTGGCTCCAGCTCCTCTCGGCCACAGTCTGGGAGCCCCTAGAGAACACTGAGTTAGACAATCACCACAGAGGTGACAGACTTTGTGGAAGTCCAGGAGTCCAGCAAAGGAGTTCCAACACACTGTTGGAAAAAACCTATCTGAGTTCGGACACACTGGAAGAAGTAAGAGGAAATGTTTCACTTTACCTGCATCAACCCCTCCCCCAAGGCAGCACAGTTCAGTGCCAAGAGAACACTTTTCGGCACACGATTTCTCCCACAGGGGAAAATGAGAGCATGTGAGTGAGCACCTGGCCTCCCCAGCTGTGCAGGACCTTCCTAAAAAGTCCTATTTCTCTCTCACTCCACCCAGAGTACTGAATTGAGTCACAAACTGCACAACCAGGGGGTGGTAAGTGGTGGGTAGAACAGAAGCCAGGATTCTGAACATATCAAAGGGATGCTGATCCTACTAACCACTTGGTGGACTCCATGAGTAGGCCTGACCATGAGTCTCTGAGATACCTCAGCCATGGATCTTCCCCTACTGTCCCATGGGTAATTCCAGTACTCAGCACGCCTCACTCTTACATACCCCTGCCCCACCTCATGGCCAGCTCCTTATGCACACTCCCCACAGCAGAGAGTGCACTCTGGCAGACAGCTAGTGAGCAGGCACAGAAAACTGGCCCAAATCTGTAGGCCAGGGAAAGACCACAAACTTGAGCTTTAGCACCACTCTTGGAAAAGCAAAAGGGAAGCTATCAACACTCAGCCTTGTGCATTGCAGGATCAAGAGAGGGCATGTAGGCTTAAGAATTCTGCCATAGGAAAAAGCAAGAAGTGTGGAGGAGGGGTATCTGTAAAAGGTTTGAGAAAAACCCTGGAATCCCTAGCAGGACTGATGGAAGGTATTTCTCTCCTAAAGTTAATCGGTAAAGACTGGAGGTGGTAAGTGCTACTTCAAATGTGAAGACAGCAATTTAAAACTTCAAGAAACACAAAAAAATCAAAGAAACATGCCTTCATCAAAGGATAGCAAATAATCTCCCAGTAACCAACCCCAAAGACATGGATTTCTGCAATTTACCTGGCAAAGAATTAAAAATAGCTGTTTGAAAGAAGTTCAATAAGCTACAAGAAAAACAAGAAAGACAATTCAATGAAATCAGAAAACAACACAGAAACAAAATAAGAAATTTAACAAAGAGATAGACATCACAAAAAAGACAAATTCTGGAGCTGAACAATACAATGAATGAAATAAAGAATGTATTAGAGAGCATCAGCAAAAGAATAGATCGAGCAGAAGAAAAAAATCTATGAAGTAGAAGACAGGATCTTTGAAATTATCCTGTCAGAAGAGAAGAAAGAAAAAAGAGTGGGGGTTAAAAACCTACATAGATTACAGAACACCATCAAAAGAAGCAATCTGTGAATTATTGGAGTCCCAGAAAGAGCAGAAGAGAGAAGAGGGCAGAAAGCTTAAAGATGGCTGAGAACTTCCCAAACATAGGGAGAGATTTGACCATTCAATTTCACAAAGCTCATAGGACCCTATATACTTTTTTTTTTGGCACCCTCTGTATATATGCACCCAACATTGGAGCACCAATATATATCAAGCAAATACTAACAGATCTTTGGGGAGAAATAGATAACAATACAATAATATTAGGGATTTCAATACCCCACTTTCAACATTGGATAAATCATCCAGAGAGAAAGTCAATAAGGAAATGTGGAACTTGAACTATATTTTAAACCAAATGACCCTAACACACATATACAGAACATTCGACCCAATAGCACCAGAATACAGATTCTTCTCAAGTGCACATGGAACATTCTCCAGGACAGGGCATGTGTTAGGTCACAAAACAAGTCTTAACAAATTTAAGAAAACTGAAATCATACCAAGTATCTTCTCTAACTACAGTGGTATGAAACTAGAAATTAGTAACAGGGAGGAAGACAGGAAAATTCATAAATATATGGAAATTAAACAACCAATGAGTCAAAAAAAACCAAAGGGGCAATAAAAAGTCTTGAAACAGGGAGTGGACTATGACTCACAGTAGCAGCGGAGATGACAATGATGATGATCAGTCAGATTTTAAAGGTTAAAATTCATATGTTTTGTCATTTTATTTGAAACATTTCATTAATATGTTTTGTATGACTGCTACCATGACATCCATATGCCCATTTTTAGGGAATTAAAATACTTTTTCTTTTAAAATGTCTTTCTACACATTTTCATAAAGCAAAATAATTGCATTATTTAAACACAGAAAAAATGTATTTTACATCCAAAGTAGGGCATACTATATATTATAGCATTTGCTTGTATATATTTTTAGTTTGTAATACAGAGCTTGTCTTTAAGATTTAAAGTTAGACTTAAAATTTTTGTTAATGTTCACTAGCTTTATCCTATTTTAAATTATCTGTTTATACGTGTTCAAAATGCCATTTTTAATGTTCTCTGTAAATTTTCTGGGTTGTAATGTAACGCCATTGTGTTTTTAAAAAAAAAGAAATAAAAGAAAGAACATATTAATCACCAGTAAATATGTATGTTAGCATTTTAAAAGTATTTTTATAAAATTTCTTTAATAATAATAAACTTATATAACTTGAAGCAAAATAATGTCTTGAAACAAACAAAAATGGAAACACAACATATCAAAACTTATGGGATGCAGAAAAAGCAGTTCCAGGAGAAAAGAATATAACAATGCTTACAATAAGAAAGGAAGATCTCAAATAAACAACTAAATTTACACTTCACAGAATTAAAAAAGGAAGAACAAACTAAGCCCAAAGTTATCAGAAAGAAGAAAATATCAAAGATCAGAGTAGAAAGACAATAGGAAAGATCAATAAAACTAGTAGCTGTTTTTTTTGAAAAGATTAAAAAAATTGAAAAACCTTTAACTAGACTCAAAAAAAAGAGAGAAGACTCAAATAAATAAAATCAGAAATGAAAGAGGAGACATTACTACTGATAACACAAAAATGCAAAGGAACACAACAAACTGCTGTGAACAACCATACACCATCAAATTGGTTAACCCATAAAAAATGGATAAATTCCTAGACACATACAACCTACCACGATTGAATCATAAAGAAATAGAAAATCTAAACATACCAATTACTAGTAAGTAGATTGAATCAGTAATAAAAAGAAAAACCTCTCAAGAAAGAAAAGTCCAGAACCAGAGATTTCACCAGTGAATTCTAACAAACTTTTAAAGAATAATGAATGCCTATCCTTCTTAAACTCTCCCAAAAAATTAAAGAGGAGGGGATACTCCCAAACTCAATTTACAAGGCCAGCATTACCCTGATACCAAAACCAGACAAAGACACTACAAAAAAAGAAAACTATAAGCCAATATATACATAAAACAATAATAATGTGTTTACCATACGTGCTACATGTTATAATAAAAATAACAAATGTGATACATCACATTAACAGAGTGAAGGATAAAAATCATATAATCATCTCAATATGTGCAGGAAAAGCATTTAACAAAATACAGCATCCCTGTATGATAAAAACTCTCAACAAATTGGTCAAAGTGTATAAACTTGTAGTTATAATATGAATAAGTTCTGGGTATCTAACATACAATATGGTGACTATAGTTAACAATATCGTGCTATATACTACTAAGTGGCCTAAAGAGTAAATCTTAAGTGTTCTCACCACACACACACACACACACACACACACAATTATGTGAAATAACAGAGGCGTTAACTAACACTACTGTGGTAAACATTTCAGAATATGTAAGGATATCAAATCACCGCATTGTACACCTTAAATTTATACAACATTATGTGTTGATTATGTCTCAATAAAGCAGAGGGGAGGGAGAGAATGGACCAGGTGGAGAGAGTAAGAATTCAATTTCAGATAAATAAAAAGACAACAAATTGGAGCCCATAATGTGGAAGAAAAAATAATAAGTAAAAATACCAGCTTTTGTCTTGCTAAAGGTTCAGGTGCTTTATAAGGCCCTCCTTGAGCGTATAAAAATCTTATGTTGGGAAGGGGGACTGAGCACGTGCATATGCATGAACATAAAGTATCAAATTTTAGAACTAGAAGGACTCTTAAGAACCATGTAGTTCAACCTTGCCTATTAAAAATAAGGAACTGAGGTTCATAGAAGTGAAATGTCCATTGCCACAAATAATAAAGAAAAAAATCAGAACTAGTTTGAGTTTCTAGAGTTCTCAATCCCAGTGCCTTGCCCACGATATCAGATGCTTCACTGAGAGATGTATACAAGTGCATATACCCAGATGGGCAAAGGATTCTCAGAGGAGAAACTAGAGCTAACATACTTTGCAGTCCATTCTCATTCTCATGGCATAGGTGCACAGACCTATAGGACCAAGGTGAACACAGTCAGCAGGGGAGACCATTTTCAAATATTTAAATGTCTGCTATGTTGAATACGGAGGATGTTCATATAGAAAGAAAAGTTTCTTCCTTTCCCATTTCTTCTTCTAGAATCCAAAACCATATATATATTTAGGAAAAAGTAAGAAGGCCATTTGTTCGATACCAAATTCTGTTCCTCAAAAAAAAAAAAAATAGTTATGACGATGACAATTATACCATACCAAGGTATTCATTGTTTTTCCTCTTAATTATCTAAAAGCACTTCTAGAGAAGTATTAAAGCCATTCGTGCTTCCAGATGAGTCAGGCATATTCACGCTCTTGCAAATTCTAAATCTGCATTTTTTTCAAAATTCCAACTGATATGGCTTAAGCCCTCTAACCCATACTTAAGAAATTGAGTTTTATCAGACAGAGCCTATGAGTTGACACACATTAGGAAAGCAGCTGAATCCTCAATAAAAAAGAAATATTCAAGCAATATATATGATTTCAATATATTTATAACTAAATGACTTTTCATTTCATAAAAATTAAAAGTAAAACAACACATAATATCCTTAATAAGTTGAGTCACAAATAAGCAACATAAAATGTGGAAGTAAATAACTTGACATTTTAAATAAAGAAGGAAGGCCATCTATTCCAAATAAGTACCCCCTAAAAAACGGCAATGAAGCTTTCTCATACATTTTGAAAGGTGAACACATACACGCCAGGAATAGCACTTCATTTATTTTTATATGGATAAACGTCCCCATAGTAACAAATTCAACTCATGAATTCTTCTTTTAGTTCAGTGCAGTATATTAACAAGTTTAATATTATATTGGCCAGTTTCACTTTTGCTAATGCCAACTGAAAAGCCTGCTAGTGCTATAGAAAGCATACTGTGCAACAAGTGATTTTCCAAGTCAGAATGCCAAAAGGTATTAAATTCAATATTCCAACATTCCTACCTCTAAAATAATTTCTAAAAATCAAATCTGGTTTAAAAAAAAAAAATCTCACTTCTATTAAAGTACAAAACCTTGTTAACAGTTTGCCAGAAAGAAAAGAAGAAAATAATAACCAGACACTTCTAATTAATCATTTTGTTTTTATGTCTCTTTATCATCCACTAACATTCCGATGTCTCCACAAATTGTTCATGAATGCCCTACAGTTATCAGTATTCAAAATACTAAGGTGTTGGCTTAAATGCAAACAGAACCACAGAACAGGTAACATAAATGAACAAATGAGCCCAGTTAGTGCTTTGCCATCATTAAAGGGGCAGCCCCTCTCTAGCCACTTACTGCAAGGAAATGTAAACTTATAAATACTAGATCTTAAAAAAAAAAAAAAGAATACTAGATCTTCCTGGTTTTCAAAAGACTTTGGAAGTCTGCATTTTGATACAAATATCTCCTAATTTTTAAAAATTGGCTTTTTTTTTTTTATTTGACCCCCAAGCACATGCCGATAGCTGGATCCAGCAGCTGGTATCCAGTTTGCAACCCCTGGCTGATATAGAAATTCCTGTCTTTATAATATCTAAAATATCACCACAGATCTTCTGTTTAAAGAAGTGTCGACTTAAAAGTGATTAGCAGAAATGGAGACGAATGGCACCATATTCACAGTGAATCATCACTCCCTGTCACACGTCCTAGATCAGGGGTGTCCAAACTGCAGCCAGCGGGCCAACTGTGGCCCATGATCCACTATTAATTGGCCCGCAGCAAATTACAAAAATATATTTAGTTTACTTAAATAAACCAGGTGAGGCAATACATACTTCACCTCGAGTGAGTGGCCCGGCTGTTTGTGTATTTTACTGCATATGGCCCTTGGTGTAAAACGTTGAAAAAGTTTGGACACCCCTGTCCTAGATGGACTCCTGAAGCATCACCTTATTTGTGGAGAAGCCTGTCTACTACTACCAGACTGGAAATGTCTTGTAGGCAAGGCCACATCTTACTCATCTTAGTTTCCCTAACACTTGGCATGAAAAGCACAAAATAAATACATTTGAGTGAATGGATAGTAAACGAATAAATAAACACCAATGAATGTAATCTCTGATGTCAATCCTTCTCTAACCTTTTTTCTCCAATATGGAACTCAGTAAAAAGAGTTATTTCCAGTGATTCCACTTTTCAAAACTGAGTTGCTCTATAATTGAGCAGAAGAAATGCCTCCGTATATTAATGGTTAAGTGAATTTTGGACAGGCGCTCTAAATTTTCATTGCAGGATGAAAGCCAAGAAACAAGTATTTCGAATAAGCATTTCTTCAAGCCAAGAAGCAGTATTTCAAGAAATTGCTGAATTAAAGCCAAGAAACAAATATTTCAAATTAATTACTGTTAATTCTTTCTGTCTTAGGAGACAGAAAAAAAGTCTCAAGTGGGTAGGAGTGGGAAACATAGAAGGGAGTCCCCCCTCCTGTGTCTATGTGATGATAAATGATCATGTGATCATTGTAGACAGGTAAGTCTCTAGTGGGGCTATGGTTGTCGTTTTCACTGCACTCCAGAAATCCCCTTTCTTTTCTCCTGGATGCTTCCCTATAGGCAACATGATAAGTGGAGCTTTGGAGGAGGTAGAGGAGTGCCCAGGGGAGCTGTGCAGTAAGAACAAAAAGGAAAGTTCATTCCATGCTGTTTCCGTACAAATAGGAGTGTTGTCAGCCCAGATTAAAGGAAGCCTGATTTAGAGTCCCTGTCATTTGTCTGCTAGTCAACATTTTTACTCTTCCTTCTGTCCTTTCCATATACACACTGGAGTGTGCTTTGGAGTCTAAACTTTTTCTTCAATACAATCCTTGGAAGGAAAATCTGTACTCTGTACCTATGTACATCAATTTGTAATCTTGGCTATAAAAACTATTTATGTGTAACTTTTAGAGACCAACTCAGTGGGCACATAAAGCTTCATTATCACCAAACAAGTATGAACCATAAATAAGTTTTCTACCATGTGTGGAGTTTGGCAATGCCAAATATGTGGATTTCATTTAACTACTGCGGAAGGCTTAAATTTTCTAACCGAATCCTTAGGACCCACGAGCTGAGAGCTATGAATAATGTTCCAGGGATGACGTAAGAGAATATTTGAAGTAGGAACAGCTTCGTGATGCCAAGGTAAGTAGCTGAGGGTACAAGGAAGAGAAGCTTGAGGGCCTGGTTCTAGGCATAAAACATAGAAATATACTTACCAGAAGAGATGGTGGGGTTACCTGAAGACTTGAAGTTTGGGAGTTCCCAACTAGGTCTTCAGTTAGGGGAAGTAAAACTCCTCTCACTGAAGAAAGAGCAATGTAAAAGAACATTTTTAATTGAGACACTATTGTACTTGAGGTTCAGAGACAACTAAAAACCAAGTTCTTCCTTTTCATAGTTTAGATTTGGGCAGAACGGTGGGGGAGACTTGTTTAGAAAACGCTTGCTACTTTATTCAGATATTTTATTTATATTATAATAGTAAAATCTGTCTGAATTATAAGACTCCAACATAAATTATTCTTCCCGTGATTATATTTAGGATACTTCTATATTATTTCCTTTCCTTTCTCAAGCAGTTTTTATTCTTTTCAAGATTTCTATGAAGCAGTTGTTTTTATTTTATTTTTTTCATTTTAATAAGAAAGTTGAACTGAAATTCCAACTCATTTGGTTGTGCTAACAATGGAGAAAATTATGCAAAACGATTTCCTTTTTGGTAGAAAGTACCTTTTAAAAATGGGCTAAGACACCAGAGAGTTTATCACTATACCAATACTAAAGAGCAATAAATGTAAGAGAGTAGATTGTATAATTTAATTTAACAAAAACTTACTGAATCCTTGCTAGTTACTACAGACTTTGACGAAGTTGAGGTTATAAACATTAATAAAGCCAAGTTTCTTCTGTGGAAGTACTTCCTACGTCAGACAGAGGTACAAAGCAAATAGAAAATTTCATGTGCATATTAATTTTTGCTCCAAAAGATGCATTAGGGCTTAGGTTCAGGGAATGTCATCCTGAAACATCATACTAGGGCTTATTTCCCGGTTAGGTCTTATTTTCGGGGAAACACGGTATATGCCCTGTAAGTAGCCCCCAACTCGTCCATGTTAGCCTTGCCAAGAGGACTTCAACAATTTCAGATTATAACAAGCCTCTTCTCTTTTCACTATTTTATCTGACTTACATACTCTAACAAGATTTAACAAAGAAAAAGAGGCACATGAGGAAGTAAGCTCAGGGTACCCACACTGCTCTAAAACACAAAGGCTCCCTTGGGTTTTAGAGCTGACAGCTTAATACCACTTTCACTGAAGAGAGAGTTTCTCCACTTTAAAGTCCTACATAACGCATACAAAGTCCAGGCCACTTTGTGGCTCTGTCTCAGCACACTGTCACATTAAAGAAATATCAGTACAGCAGCCAAAATAACTGAAAAGCAATTCAAAGTTTTAGTTCAGCCCCTCAGAAGAAGATCTTATTTAGGAAGTAAGGAATTATATTATACATAGTAAAATTTTGTTAAAATTATTTTCCCTTTTCTCTCCTTCTCCCTTATGTCTATTTCTGTGTAATTATTTACACACACACACACACACACACACACACACACACACACACACACACACACGAGGCCAAGGTGGTAGCTGCCTGAAAAGGTGGCTTCTTTTCCTTTAAGGATACATGGGAGTTGGAGAAGCTATAAAAATGCATCATTATTAGTATTGTCTCGCACTCATGGATTTTCCTCTTTGGCTGCATGGCAGTTTTCCCATGCAGTCACTTCAGTAAAATACACTCTGAACATTTCAAATGTTAAACTACCAAGTGAAAAAAATCGCGGAAAAGCAAACATGAAGTAACAGGACGCCATGTCCCTGATGAGTTAAGCTCTTGCACACATGTAACCAAACCCTTAGCGAGCTTTTGTCCCAGGCTGACCAAGCCGCGGAGTAGTCAGCCTCTCCTTGATGACCCAGATCCCCCTGTTGATTTTGGACCATAACTGGATCTCCATAGCTGTCCGAATTCAAACTCAGTCTTGGATTCTCCGGGATTCTGGCCAGCACCCAGTATCACTTCTTGTTTGGCCAAGGGCTTCCATCAACTTTCCTAGAGCTACTCTTTCTCTTCTGGTCTCTGGCTTTTAAGCCTTTACCAGCTGACTTGCCTTTAGAAAGTTAATGTCTTGGTTGCCTGTGCAGCACTACATCCTGCTTCAATTCATGCTTCCAGGCACTGCTTTACTTTTTCTTGTGCTTTGCTTCCATTTCTCTAAATATTTCTAAATATCATGTTATGCTCCACAAAGAGTGGCCTTCTGTCCATAGATATTCCAGAGAGCCCTTCAGTAAACTATCCAAAATAGCTGCGTGGCTAAAGCTCCATTCATATCAAGATAGCTCCTATCTCACACAGTCTAGAGAATACTCAGAACTATATATATTTAGGGAAATTAGTTTTCCCTAGGGCATACTAGAAAAGCAACTAAAACTATCTAAGGACTTCAGATTGATATCAAACTCACCATTGATAAGCTGAAGGGAGTCAGGATCTGGATTTAAAGAGGAATTCCCCAGCAAAAAAGTCTGATGCAGTGTCTCAGCAATATAATCCCTGAAGTTACTGATGGTATAAACAGCAGTGGGCTTATCGTCCAGTTCCACAAGACCGTGGTTTTCCACCTTGTTGGAGTGAAGGCTGATTAGGTCCCAGCTGGTATTACTGATGGCCTCCCCATTGAAGGCAACTGCATAGTGAACATCAATGCCACTATGGATGAAGAGAGAGAACAGGTTAGGCCCTGCTAAGGAAGCACAAAGCAAGGAGGATGAATCCAGTGAGAAGAAACATTAGACCTGGAAGAGACAGTCTCAAAAAGCATGGTTTCCCTCACCATTCTCTGCAGACCCTGGGCAACCTTTTGCCACCTCCTCCTTCTTCCCAGAGAACAGAGGGCCATAGCTCTGAGAACATGGAAGGACTTTCAAAGAGGCCACAGAGGCAAACTTGCACAATACCCGAGTGTCCTCTTCCCTCACATTCTCATCACTTCTTTCCTCCTCAAAGCCAACTGCTCCACTCCACTATCAGCCTGTTTCCTATTTTCCCTATTAGCATTTCTCCTCCAAAAAAACAAAACCTTCTTACTCCTTCCAACAATGGGTAATCGGGTAATCCTCTCATATCTCTTTATTATTGTTGTTGAAAGAATTATGTACTCCACAAGGGGGAATGAAGCAATAAAAAAGCTTAATTACTATGAACTAAAACATATTTATTACGGAAGGAAAATATGAAATACTTGGAAATAAAGCAAATTGATGATTTGTGATTTCTTTAAATATTATGCTAAAATATGGTGTAATATGACAGTTATCTAAGTCTCTCAGAGACATACTTTTGCTTGATAGCCCAGACAACTTACAGTCCTATAAAGTTTAATATTAAACTGTAAAAAACCACTAAGACATGATTTGTTTTTTGGCATGGTAGGAATGATAATTCCACAGTTTATGAGTTTACTACCCTATAAGGCATCAACTAATTTTGCATCTAAACAAGTAATTCTTTCCCAATTAACTGTATAAATTTCTGTTTTTCAAATGCTCTAGAAACCAGCTCTCATTTTCTGCTGGCTCCCCCATTAATGACTTGAATAAAACCTTGACAAGTACTAACAAATAACTTTGGGAATTGGGCTTTTTTACTCTCTACCTTTCCATAAGCAAACAAAGAGAAGATTTCTTGGAATAAAGTATAGAGGAAAAATAAATAAGTAGGAGTAGATGTGTCATTTGATATTTTCTTAAATAGACATTTTGGGAAAATAGCATCAGAATATAAAATTTTAAAATCAAGAGGATTACTCCTAAATTCTAATTCTAATTTCTGTAGCACCTAAAAGCTAACATTTTGTAAGTGCTTACAGTGTGACAGGTATTTCACGTACTTTACCTCATTTAATTTTCATAACAATCTTATGAAGGTTTAGTATCTTCAGATTTCTATTGAAGAAACTGAGCTTTAAAGAACTCAAAAGACTTGCCTAAAATTCCACAACCTATATGTGGTAGAGTCAAGATTCAAACCCAGATGTGCCGGACTCCAGCAGCTGCCTCTGAACGCCTGTGCTACACTCTCTGTAGCTTTACTGCAGCTATTATCAGCGAAGAGTCATTATGAAAACAGCTTTGCTCTAGTCGTCACCTCACCTGGCTTCCAGCCAGTCTGTGAGACGATACCCAGCAAGCTACACTAACACCCTCCCAATGAAAGGAGAATACCATCTTCCCAAAGATAAACCACTCAAAATAGATGTGTGAGGAAAACAAAGTGCCACTTTCAGACATTCTGTAGGAGGAAAATGACTCCCAAATTGAAGCATAAAAATAAATTGCTTCTTTCTCTGAACTTACTTATATATTCTTATATATTCCTTGATTACGGTCTTTGTTGTTTTGTAAAAAGATTTTGTTTACAGAGACTGCCTTTCAGTTTCTCTTTGAGTTTCTATCCCCAATGTTCAGCTTGGTACCTGGTACTGAGGGGAACCCGGTGCCTGCTAAATGAACAGAAATTTATATTCATCTGAATATAAAAAGAAAACTGCAGCCTAATCAAGGTATTCACATGTGTAAAGAAAAAGTATCAACATAATGACAATGTTCTTATGAAGTCTAGAAAACAGGGAAATAGTCAACTAATTTATGATACTATTTAGTGGAATGTTTCTCAGTGTGTATTGTGGCTTCCTCGTAAGAGATTTCTAGACCGTAGACAGCTACAACAGGCTAGCACGGCTTGATGATACAGGCCACTAAAATCACCAACTTCCTTTTTCCTGATTTAAAGTTTGCAAAGGGAACATTTGATTACAACTCCCTACAGATTTCCTATGAGAAAAGAATGCATGAGCCAGCTAATGCAATAATTGGTCAGCTGGCAGATATATTTCTTGCTTTAAATAGATCTATTGGCATCCTAGAGAATGCACCGTACTTTGTAGTTTGGTGAGCATGAATTGGTCTTAAGAGACCTCTCGTTCCTGGGAGCATTGGCAGTACCGGACTTGTCCTAGGCCTGCTCATTGCAGATCACATCCTAGACTACAGGGGACACCATGAAGGTGACATCCCTCACTTGCCATTCCAGTAGCCAGGCTTCTTTAATGTTCCTGTCTCACACTGAGTAACTTCAGCAATGTTTTCCTCCCAGATCTGATCATCTGCTAAGCTGCCAATTGTGGTGGTTTAGGGCACTGGAACGCAGTATCTGAGCATTTTGACACCTGATGCTCTACTAAGTGGTAAGACATCTGCTGGTCGTCTAGAACTTCCCTCAACCCTTTAATTTTTCATATCAGAATATGTTGATTCATGGGTGATTCCTGATCTTTTTTTGGTAAAGAAATAAATTGAGCAAAATATGCTAAAATCACCAAATCACGTTCCCAAAGGAGAATAAAACAGTAAGAGGGACACCTACTGGCCAGAACTCACCACACCACATGTGTCCCATGCATCTAGCACAATGCCTGGCTCATAGCAATTCAATAGATGCTTTTGAAAATAATGAAACGTAAATGATCGATTTTATTCACTAGTGCAGGCAGATAAGACAACTGAATGTGTGTCACTTAAATGACAGGATGTGATACTCCTGACCTAATCTGAAGCATGTTTAGTCTCTAAATATAAAAGAGTAATTTTTCACCCTAAAAAACACACATGTTACCTTCATACATTGTGTTTTGTGAGTAATCATTTTAGGGGCATTGCTCCACAGCCATAGCCCGACTCTGTGAGATTATGATTGCTCTTCCCAAGCTCTGAGGGGTGCATCATGCCTACATCTCCAGAAAGGTGAGATTCTCCGTGGAGTCTTGGCCTCACATATTAACATGTCAACACGGCTCTAAGACAGGAAGCAGTGATGAGGGAAAATGGAGAAGAAGAAAAGGCTGTGCCAATTAGCACTTGAGTTGGCTTCTGGACCACAAGCAAATCAGACAAGGAGAAGCAAGCCTTTACTGGGAGCCTGTGATGTGTCTTGCATGACTTTTAAATATCATACAGAGAAGATCAAGCGAAATGTTCCTGGATCAAAAACTCTATGCAAATCAGGCAGTCTGGGCTAGATTACTGGCTTTACTCCTTATTGGCAAAATAAAGTTTGTCTCCCCAATGTTTCCCTTGGACATCTAAAAGTAACACTTGTATTATAATCTACCTTGTCTAGTGAGGATAAATTCATTAAAGAAGATAAAGGTCCTCAGAGAGATGCTGCAATTTATTACTATGTTTTTGTCCTGGAAAGAGAACCCAAAGAAATGCTCGAGGTTATCAGGAAAGCATCTGTTCTCAGAACTGAAAACTTTACTCTGACCAGAACAGACTGCATTCTGGCATGGAAAATGGGGCACAGAGATGTCTCAAGATGAGGGACGGAACAAAGAAAGCCAAGAGGCCAAGGAAGCACATAAGAAGTAGAATGCACACTGGTAGACAAAACATTATCTGATTAAAGAAAGCTGTGCTGGCTCTCCACACTCAGCAACTCTGAGGAAACCAACCACCATGCATCATCTTTCATCTTCCAAACTCGCCCGAAACAACTGCTATATTGAGGAAAGTTTCTCTGTTTGACAGCTTTTTCCAGAGAGTGCAGCTCACTGAGCCATGTGGGAATCGAACCAGCGACCTCGGCATTAGGAGCATGGCATTCTAACCACCTGAGCCACCAGGCTGGCCCAATTAATGCAACAAGTTTTTATTTCTATTTTAAATTAAGTGTGACTCAATATTTAAAAGTACTTGTCAGTTAGCAGTCCATAACAGGTCTATAAACTACAGCTTGTGAGTTAAATCCAGCCCACTGTCCTTCAGTTAATAGATTCCATATTTTTAAATGGATGAAAAAACCTAAAGAAGAACAACATTTTGTGACATGTAAAAATTATATGAAATTCAGATTTCAGTGTCCATAAATTAAGATTTATTAGAAAACAGCCACATTCATTTATCTTCACTGTATTGCCTATATTTACTTTCATTTGACAGTGACAGAGTGGGGTAGCTGCAACAGAGATCATATGGCCTGAAAAGTTTAAAATATTTACGATCTGATCCCTTACAGGAAAAATGTTCAACCCCTGATCTGTAATCAGGAAATAGACAGTGATATTGGAAGTAATAAAATAATTGAGCCACACTCCCTTGGGCCTAAGTCTAGTACCATATTTTCTAAACTAACTCCTCATTCATTGAATGGTATAGAAAGTTCCAAAAAGTACTCTACCTGCCATTTTCCTTGGGGGACCTGAAAATAAAAATTGAAAGTGTTAAGCAGAGTTTAAGACAGTTATATTTGTAATATCATTCCTCAAAGTGCAAGTTCTCAATATTTTTCCTCTGAAATGCTTCCTTAGATGACAATGTTTGCATAGTATCAGAAGCAGACAAATTCCCGTAGATCGAAGTAAATAAAGGTGGAGAAGGTGTTCTATTTTAAAATAGTCTTTACTATGTTTAGACTTTTGAAATACTTTTTAAACAATTCTTAAAGAGCTATCTCTTTATAAATAAACTTTTTTTCAGAAGGTCAACAGAGGACTCCAGTAGCTGGCAATCACAAAACTGGGAACACTTTTTGGGAGATACGTATTACATAGTATTACCATGTTTCCCCGAAAATAAACCCTAGCCAGACAATCAGCTCTAGTGCATCTTTTGGAGCAAAAATTAATATAAGACTGGGTCTTATTTTACTATAATATAAGACTGGGTCTTATATAATATAATATGATATGATATAATAATATAATATAATACCGGGTCTTATATTAATTTTTGCTCCAAAAGACACATTAGAGCTGATTGTCCGGCTAGCTCTTATTTTCGGGGAAACAGGGTAAAATAAATGAAAAGCAAATCAGGTGTTATGCAGTAAGGTTTTAAGGGCAGGGAAAGGTCAAGACTGGCTAACCTATAAGATATTGCATAGCTTTTAATATTTATTTATTTTATGCAGGAGACACTTAATAGAACTTCCATGAGCCAGGAACTATCCTAAGCATTTTATAAAAATTAATCCATTTAATCCTCCTTAAGACTTTTTAAGGACTATTAGTATCCCCATATTCCACGTAAAGAAAGAAATTGAGGAACAACAACGCTAAATTATCTACCCAAAGTATTTCAAAAGTATTTTTAATAAAGCAGGGATTAATAGGTAAACAAATTGTCTTTTTTATACAAATGAGAAGTTAAGACTTTGTAATCTACCCAAAATCTTCCAGCCAGAAGTGCCAAAGGCAGGATGTTAACTGAGGTAAGTTGGCTCCAAAGGCCACTTTCACGGGCAGCCAAGTGTGAAGGGTCTTCAAAAGCCTTGCATTCTCTGGTTCTCATAGGAGTTTTAGTCACAACAGGAGGCTGTATTCTGTGAAAAGTACTGAGGTGGAACTAGCCAGACTGATCACAGTGTCAGCGTGGACGGACTGTGAATTTACCGCGCTTGCCCTCTCCCCTGCACCAATAACTAACTAGCTGAAGGTCCTTGGGTAAATTATTTGAATTCCCTGTGCTCTGGTTTCCTTATCAGAAACAATGAGGTGAATAAAAACTACCTCATAGCATGGCTGTTGGGGTTAAATGAGTTACTAGAGATATAAAGCCTGGTACACTGTACATGCTCTGAAAGTGCTTGCTGTTATTGCTGATAAACCCAGAAGTTGACAAGAATATGCCACAATTAGACGGTGAAACTGTTAGTTGTGCTGTAAGGTTACATGGTGCCTCCACTCATACTCCCCTGCATCCAGCCGCCGCACACAGCTATCTCCCAAATGTTCCAAACCTTCCGAGGACTGAGGCTAGCATAGAGGTATATAGAGCAAGAGCTATAAAGTCAGCCACTCTGTTTCCAATTTACAATCTCTCTGATTCTGGGCTACAAGTTTATCCCTTTAAAACTGTTTGCTCCTCTGTAAAATGAGTATTAATCATATTTATTCTGAGAGGGTGGAAGTGAGCTCAGGAATGTGAAGTGTCTAATACAGCACTCGTGCAAAAAACATTCACAAGTATTATGCAGCGAGTCTTACGCAGGGGAGAAATGTCTTCAAAAGAGGTCTCTTACTTACTCAGAACTATTATGTTTAAAAAGAAGATGGATGCATCGCCTCCAGAGTGACCTTACACCAACACGTTGAACTCACATCATTGGAATATTGACGAGCTTTAGCAGGACCTTGAGGTCACATCTACTCTAACTCAAGTTCCCGCCAGTGACAAATGAAAGCAGTGTGGCATGTCAGCAGCAAGCTGGGGACAAGAATTCCTATGTTCTTGCCCTGGCCCTACTACAGATCTATAGTATGTCTCCTTGAATATATTATTTTGCCTTTTTCTAACTCAGTTTCCTCACCTAAAAAAACTAGCATTGGGAATATGAATTTACCAGAAATAGCATTGAATTACAGCATTTGAATCATCTTGAATCATTGGTGTAGATATAAAAATACACAAAAGGATATTCCTTTTGAAATAAGGAATGCTACTGAAAGTAGGCATTTGAGCATAAATCTGTTTACCTAAAGTCAAGTACACGAATGTCCTTGTAGCCCGGTAACCCAGTAAATGCATTTTCAGCCTGTTAAAAATAAAAATAAAATTTGTAACTATGTAGAAATGTGAAAAAGGACATAGAAAATAATACTTTTAAGAATCGAACATAAAGTGCACTGTTTATAACTATTAGAAGTTTGTATACATACATAGATACACATGGATCAAAAACTTACTAAGAAAAGTATAATAGTTACAAGGTTAAAAAATAGTTTTTACCACAACGCTGACAAATTTTTTATTTTCATTTTGCCTTTTAAGATTTTAATGTGCTTTAATATTAATTTTTTTCAAATTATAAAAAACATACTTCTTATTGGCAAACCACTGTTTTTTTCCCTTATGTGATGAAATGAGAAAAAAAGCATTAGTTTCAAAAGAAGCTGTAATAGCATCTTTAAATGTAATTGTTTGGATTAGAAATCTGGCTGCAGCGCACACTGTGATTAGTCAGGTGCTCGTTCCCAAAAAGTGTCTGGTGGTGTCTGTTTCTTGTTCCTACAATACAAGAGAACTGGGAACACAGTCGGCCTGAGAAAGAAATCTGTAGGCCCCCAGGAGAGAGGCCTTGTTGACTGGCTGTCACAAAAGAGATTATGAAACAGTGACCGCGTAACTTAACTGGTCAAAAGATCAATTTATGAGCATCACTCGGCAGGAACTAGATTATTACTGAGTCTTTAAAATGCAGCCATGTAAATCAGTTTGAGCTTAGTGACTGGAGCGGGTGAAAAAGAACGCTAGACTACACTAAATATCTAAAAAATCATCAGGTTATGCACAAATACCTGATGTTTGCGCACAAATATCAAATGTTTAACAAAACTGAACATTTAACCCACATTTCAGAAGGTGCATATTACCAGATAAGTCATGCGGGGCCAACACCAGAACAAGGAAAGTAAGTTGTTAGTGGACTTTGGGAACTCTATTAGTGGATCTCGGGGCATCTGCTTTTAAAACTAAGTCCTCATATAATCAGGAGAGTGAGATATTTTAAAAATCCTGGTTCACTGAAGATCTTGCCTTAAGGATAAAGAATGCAGACCCATGAAAGCCGTGAATGACTATAATAACTTTCCTTGTTTTATCCTCTGAAAGGAAAGAGAGAAGTGCTATAATTCTTGGAGGATGGGGATAGGGATGGGATCCACAGGACTAGAAATGAATACTGAGAGTTAAGTTCCAGCTGCTTTGCTGGCAGAGTGAACAGTCTTTTAAGAGCTAACATTGCCCTGCCCACCAACCACAGCAGTTTTTGTAAGATTAAAATGAATGTAGCTGAAAGTGCTCCATTAACTGCAAAATACTATGTAACTGCATGTTAATATTATTACTAAACCCATCTCATTTGGGGCTTTGCCAGCTCTTGAGTCTAAACACATACAGGTATTCTAATTCATCACATCTAGTTAGTTACTATATAGGTGTCCAGTTGTAAGAAGTCATTCTACTTTATTAACATCAAAAATAATAATAGGTACAATTTAATGAGTGACTGCTATGCACCTGATGCTTCATAATATTACTTCTAATCCTTGCAACAATACTAAGAGATACATATTTTCCCAATTTTATAGATGAGAAAACTGAGACTCTGAGATGTCAACTAACTTATCTAAGGTCATCATTTGGTGAGTGACTGAATCAGAATTTATTCAACCCCAAATCTCTCTAAGACTGAATCCCATATTCTTCCCATTAAATTGTATGACTCTTCTTCTTTCCCCTGACTCATAATAAATATAGTTTAGAAATGAGATTATTATGCTATAAGTCAGACAGAAAAAGTCGAGAACCATATGATTTCACTAATATGTGGGATATAAAACTTAAAATAACAAAGGAATAAGACACACAAATGAAGAAACAAAAACTCACAAACATAGACAATAGTTTAGTGGTTACCAGAGGGTAAGGGGGGAAGGGGGTGGTAGATGAGAGTAAAGGGGATGAAATATATGGTGATAGAAGAAGAACTGACTCTGGGTGGTGAACACACAGCATGATATATAGATGATGTATTACAGAATTGTACACTTGAAACCTATGTAACTTTACTAACAATTGTCACCCTAATAAATTTTAATTAAAAGAAAGAAAAAGAGGAAGGAAAAAAGGAAGGAAGGAAGGAAGGAAGGAAGGAAGGAAGGAAGGAAGGAAGGAAGGAAGAAACAGGACCAGGACTGGGAAAACTGTGAAGCTCACCACTTCTTACCTGAGTTAAAATGAAGGAAAATCTGTATGATATAAAGGAAGGAAGACTTTGAAAAGAAGGAAGAGACCTGATTTTCCCTTCTACCCCTAGGGGCTGAAGTGGCCATGAACAAGTGACTTGCCCTCCTGAGCCTCACCTGTAAGGTGGAGATGCTTACCCACATGGCTGCTGTTAGCAAACAGACATACGAGTAAAGCCCTAGGCAAGCACAGTGTTGGCACTGTGGCTGTCGTCTGGGACCGACACTCCCATGCCTGACCTTTCCCTCTCTGATGTCATACTTGGTAGTGTCCCAAGCTCACCTTACTCTTACTCTTCTTCTCATTAAAAAGAGTAGTATCTCCTGACCCTCAACCCCAAGCAGGCATTCTTTTTCCCTGTGCGTCTTCCAATATTACCTAAGAAATAATACAGAAGAAACAATCCCTGTGACTGTGTCCTGAAGGGAGAGAGCTGGAGGGCCCGCTTCAGTTTGCAGTAAACATGGTGACAGGACCTTTCAGAGACAGGACCCCAGACTCTACTGCTCCAAACAAAGATGGTCCACATGTGGCTATTGGTAGACTTTTTGTTCCAGGTAAAGGGATAGGGATGTAGAGACAAGCCAGAGAAGGAAGTGTTTCATGGTAGGCCCAGACCCTTCATTACCTTCAAATCACCTCAAACCAGTAGCTACCTACCTCATAAAATCCCTGCTGGAAATGTTTTTCAGTGTGTTTATTAGACTTTCGCTAAATATGCAGTCATTCGGTACAATTGTTTACCCAAACACTGAGACTTATTAAAGGTTCCTTAATCCAAAGGCAGAGAGAACCAGACAGCTGATCCAAGACATTATCTGATGCCAGGTGGTCACTGGCCTGGCTGACATTTCTTCCACATACCATACAGCCTCACCACTTGGCCACACAGCTAGGAAAATTAATCGTCTTGCCTACCCTCCCCCTGTCTGATGGCTGCAATGATGCTGTTTGGCTGGGACGCATATTTTTATTTCTCATCTAGACACAGTGTCTAGAGGAGGAAATTAGTCCAAGGTAATGGAATTGAAAAACTTGGCTAAGGAGAACTCCATCAAGAGGGAATGGAAAAGAAATAAACAGGAAGGAATGATGTGCCTTCTAATTAGACAGAGAGGGGAGATGGGCACTCAATGCCTTCCTACACAAAGCAAAGGCACACAAGAAGGGGGACAAGTATGGATCATTTTTGACTGAAAGAATCTTGAGTTCAAGTCCTATATAAAATTTTTCAGAAAGTAAAGTTGTGGGATGATCTATTGCAGGATTCTTTAAAGAAACCCCTTTTAAAAATACCTCCACCCAAGGAACAGAGATAGAAGGGGAATTTACTTGTTACTGGATGTCAACTAAAACTAAGTAGGAAATTAAATTTAATATTTCCTAAAGAAAAACAATACATTGTATGTAGCTTTTCAAAGATGCTTATATCTCCAAATATTGTCAAGTTAAAACCATGCCATAGAACACATTCTTCCTTGACTGTGCACCAAAAGTTGGAAATGGCACTTATTTATTAGCAGATGGCAAATGTGTGCAAGATTTTGTCTCAATGAAATAACTCATCTGTCTTTCTGTGAACTTTTCACAGAGCCTTCTGAAGAAATGGTTAAGTCACCACCCACAAAACAAGCAGCTGGACAGCTTGAATCCTAAACCTACTTTTGCTTAAAGTGTTATAAATGTGGGAAATTTACAACTCCAGAAAGCTGTCTCGTTTAACCAAAAAATGAATAAAAACAAACAAAAATCACCCACCTGGGAAACGAACTCTTCTACAAGGCGCTGGTGGTGGAAACTGGATGGATCCTGTAGTTCCTCCCTATATTGCTCCCCCAAAAGGTGGATACTGAATTCTGCAATCTGCTCAGCTGCTGGTTTTGTGGATTCTTCTATCACATTCTCAATTTCATTGCTAATCTGTATTTTTAGAGAAAGAACAATAAATGTCAATATTTACTCATTCAGTCAACAAATATATATTGATTACGTACTATATGCCAGATACTATGCCAAAGGCAACTTCTGATAATGACTCTTTATACAGTATTTGACTTTGGAACTAATTGGATAAATTTTAAGATATCAGTTAATATTAAAATTACTGTGCATTCCTTTAAACAAACACATAACAACCAGTTCAGAGACAGATAGAAAATTTTCCACAGATAGCCACCAAAGTTGACCATCTGTGAGTTAAAAAAGAGTTGACTAATTCATTCCAGCATTACAGGAAATGTTAAAAGGGCTTTTTTAAACAGAAGAAAGGGGAAAACAAACTAACAAAGGAAGACCAGAAAAACAAATAACAAAATGGCAATAAATACGTACCTATCAATAATCACTTTAAATGTGATTATTGGGCTAAATGCTCCAATCAAAAGACATAGAGTGGCTGAGTAGATAAGAAAACAGGACCCATGCATATGCTGTTTACAAGAGATTCATCTCAGATCAAAATACACACACATACTGAAAGTAAGGGGATGGAATAAGATATTTCACGAAAATGGAAATGAGAAAAAAGCTCGGCAATACTTATTTCAGACAAAATAGACATTAAAATGAAGACTACGATAAAAGACAAAGAAGAACACTACATAACAATAAAGAGTTTGATCCAACAAGAGGACATAACCCTAGTAAACATCTATACTCCCAACATGGGAGCTCCTAAATATATAAAACAGTTTATGACCAGTATAAAGTCAGAGATCAACAGTAGCACTATCATAGTAGGGGAGTTCAACACCCCATTGTCACCAATTGACAGATCCTCCAGACAGAAAATCAACACAGAAACAGTGGCCTTAAATGACACTTTAGACCAGTTGGATTTAATCGATAGTTTTAGAGCATTTCACCTTAAAGCATCAGAATATACATTCTTCTCACGTGCACATGGAACATTTTCCAAGATAGACCACATGCTAGACCACAAAAAAGTCTCAGTGAATTTAACAAGATTGAAAGCATATCAAGCGTTTTCTCTGACCACAATGCTATGAAACTAGAAATCAGTTATAAGAAGAAATTTGGAAAACACACAAATACATGGAGGCTGAATAACATGTTACTAAATAGCAAGTGGGTCAATAATGGGATCAAAGAAGAAATCAAAACCTTGAGACAAACGAAAATGAAAACACAAAAACCCAAAATCTATGGGATGCAGCGAAAGCAGTCCTAAGAGGGAAATTCATAGCAATGCAGGCCTATCTAAAGAAACAAGCAAAATCTCAAATCAACAGGCTATCTTTACACCTGACAGAACTGGGAAAAGAACAGCAAAACAAGCCCAAAGGGAGTACAAGGAAGGAAATAATAAAGATCAGAGCAGAAATAAATGAAATAGAGATCCCCAAAAAAAGATCAGTGAAACCAAGAGCTGGTTTTTTGAAAAGACAGACAAAATTGACAAACCCTTAGCCAAACTCACCAAGAAAAAGAGAGAGAGGAACCAAATTAATAAAATCAGAAATGAAAGAGAAGTGACACTAGATATCACAGAAATAAAGACAATTTTAAGAAAATACTACAAGCAATTATATGCCAACAAATTAGACAATTTGAAAGAAATGGATAAATTTCTAGAAGTATATAATCTTCCAAAGCTGAATCAAGAAGAAACAGAAACTCTGAACAGACTGATTACTACCAAAGAAATTGAATCAGTAATCAAGCTCCCAACAAACAAAAGTCCTGGACCAGATGGCTTCACAGGCGAATTTTACAAAACACTCAAAAAAGAATTAACAACTATTCTCCTCAAACTATTCCAAAAAATCCAGAAGGAGGGAAGGCTCCCAAGTACATTTTACGAGGCCACTATTACTCTGATCCCAAAATGAGACAAAGACATTACAGAAAAAGGAAGCCAAAGGCCGATATCCATAATGAACAGAGAGGCAAAAATCCTCAACAAAATACTGAGCAAACTGGGTTGAGCAACACATTAAAAAGATTGTACACCACGATCAAGTGGGTTCATTCCTGGTACGCAAGGTTGGTTCAATATCTGCAAATCAATTAACGTGATACACCACATTAACAAAATGAAAAATAAAATTCATATGATCATATCAATAGACACAGAAAAAGCACTTGACAAAATTCAGCAGTCATTTATGATAAAAACTCTTAGCAAAGTGGGAATAGAGGGATGATATCTCAACATAATAAAGGCCATATATGATAAACCCACAGCTAACATCATACTCAACAAGGAAAGGGTAAAATCTTTCCCTTTAAGATCAGGAACAAGACAAGGCTGCCCACTTTCACCACTTTTATTCAACACAGTTCTGGAAGTTCTAGCCACAGCAATCAGACAAGTAAAAGAAATAAAAGGCATCCAAATTGGAAAGGATGAAGTAAAATTGTCATTATACGCAGATGACATGATACTATATAGCGAGAACCCCAAACATTCCACCAAAAAAACATTAGAACTGATAAATGAATTTAGTAAAGTAGCAGGATACAAAATTAATATTCAGAAATCAGTTGCATTTGTACACACCAATAATAACCTATCAGAAGGAGAAATCAAGAAATCAATCCCATTACAATTGTTTCAAAAACAATAAAATCCCTAGGAATAAATTTAACCAAAGAAGTAAAAGACCTGTACTCGGAAAATTACAAGACACTAAAGAGAGAAATCAAAGAAGATACAAATAAATGGAAACATATACCATATTCATGGATAGGAAGAATTAATATAGTGAAAATGTCTATACTACCTAAGGCAATATATAGATTCAACGCAATTCCTATTAAACTACCAATGACATTTTTCTCAGAAATAGAACATATAATCCTAAAATTTATATGGAACCATAAAAGACCCTGAATAGCCACAACAATCTTGAGAAATAAAAACAAAGACGAGGTATCATGCTACCCACCATCAAATCATACTACAAGTGTACAGTAATCAAAACGGTATGGTACTGGCATAAAAATAGACACTTAGATCAATGGAACAGAATAGAGAGCCCAGAAATAAATCCATTGATAAATGGTCATTTAATCTATGACAATGGAAGCAAGGATTTACATTGGAGTAAAGACAACCTATTTCATAAATGGTGCTGGGAACACTGGACTGACACATGCAAAATAATGAAACTAGACCACCTCCCTATGCCATATACGAGAACAAATTCAAGATGGATTAAAGACTTAAATGTAAGATCCAAAACCATAAAATTCCTAGAAGAAAATACAGGGAGTACATTTGCAGACATTACCCTGAATAATATTTTTACTGATATGTGCCCTCGGGCAAGGAAAGTAAAAGAAAAAATAAACATATGGGATTACAACAAACTTAAAAAGTTTTTTCACAGCAAAGGAAACCATCACTAAAACAAAAAGGCATCCTACTGAATGGCAGAAGATATTTGCCAACGATACATCTGACAAGGAGGTAATATCCAAAATTTATAAAATACTCATTCAACTAAACACCAAAAAAAAAAAAAAACACCCAATTTAAAAATGGGCAGAGGACATGAAAAGACATTTTTCTAAAGAGGACATACAGATGGCCAACAGACATACGAAAAATGGTCAACGTCACTAATCATTAGAGAAATGCAAATAAAAATTACAATGAGATACCACCTCACTCCAGTCAGAATGGCTATCATCAATAAATCAACAAACAACAAGTGCTGGCGAGGTTGTGGAGAAAAGGGAACCCTGGTGCATTGTTGGTGGGATTGCAGATTGGTGCAGCCACTATGGAAAACAGTATGGAGGTATCTCAAAAAACTGGAAATGGAACTACCTTATAACCCAGCAATTCTACTCTTAGGTATCTACCCAGAAAAATCTAAGACACTAATTAAAAAATATATATGCACCCCTCTGTTTGTTTATTTATTTATTTATTTATTTTAAGATTTTATTGGGGAAGGGGAACAGGACTTTATTGGGGAACAGCGTGTACTTCAGGACTTTTTTTCCAAGTCAAGTTGTTGTCCTTTCAATCCTAGTTGTGGAGGGTGCCGTTCAGCTTCAAGTTGTTGTCCTTTCAGTCTTAGTTGTGGAGGGTGCAGCTCAGCTCCAGGTCCAGATGCCATTTTCTAGTTGCAGGGGACACAGCCCACCATCCCTTGCGGGAGTCAAACCGGCAACCTTGTGGTTATAGAGGACGCATTCCAACCAACTGAGCCATCCAGGAGCTCAGCGGCAGCTCAGCTCAAGGTGCCGTGTTCTATCTTAGTTGCAGGGGGTGCTGCCCACCATCCCTTGCGGGACTCGAGGAATTGAACTGGCAACCTTGTGGTTGAGAGCCCACTGGCCCATGTGGGAATCGAACCAGCAGCCTTTGGAGTTAGGAACATGGAGCTCTAACCGCCTGAGCCACCGGGCCGGCCCTGCACCCCTCTGTTTATTGCAGCACTATTTACAATAGCCAAGACTTGGAAACAACTGGTATGGTCATCGGTAAATGACTGGATTAAGAAACTGTGGCACATTTATACAATAGAGTATTACTCGGCTATAAAGAAGAAGGAAATCTTACCAAGTGCAATGATATAGATGGACCTAGAGAACATTATGCTAAGTGAAATAAGTCAGACGGAGAAAGACAAATATATGATCTCACTTATATGTGGATTCTGAATAAATGAGCAAAGTAAACAGAAATAGTCTCAGAGATATAGAGGAAAAACTGATGGTTGCTAGATGGGAAGGTGGTGAGGGAGAAGGGGAAGGGATTAGACAGCATAAATTGGTAACTACAATATTGCTATGGGGATATGAAGGACAGTTTGGGGAATATAATCAATAATGTTGTAAAGATTTTGTAGGGTATCAGATGGGCACATGTATCATTAGGGAGGCCACTTCATGGACGGTGTAGATGCTTGACCACTGCATTGTACACCTGAAGTTGAAGATGAATAATATTGTATGTCAACTATAATTTAGTATATATATAATCATGAGATATGGAGTACAACATAGGGAATAGAGTCAATGGAATTGTAATACATATATACAATGCCAGAGGGGCAATAGATTGAGGGAGAGAGGTTATCACTTTATGAAGGGTGACATGTCTAACTATTACATTGTTTTGTACACCTTAAACTAATAAAAAAAAAAGAGTTGACTATGCTAAAATTATCATCTAAAAATAGCTTAGAAGGGTAGTTCTCACTCAACATTGTTTATATTTTTACAAATCCTTTAATGTCTGGCTTAATGGATGACAGGTGGATTAACAACTCTGCTTCTGCATGCACTCGATCAGCTCCAATATGTTGTTTTAGTTTACATATGTGAAGAAAATCCATCCACACAGATATGTATTGGGAAAGGGGGGAATATATTAGTAGCCTTTTCATATAATTACAGATATTTTTTTAAATGCTACACCAAGTTCAATAAGTGGTAGTTTCTTAAGGGTTAGTTACTATGTGAAATCTGAAACCACATCAACAAACATTTTGTACTCAGTAACATTTAAATCCAGTTCTTCCAGTGGCCAAACCTGGAATAATTTGAGCAACAAAATAAAAATTGAATTATAATCCAAAGAATAAAATAAACATCCATGAGCCTGTTCTAATATGATTTAATAAATAAACATGAGAGAAGCGATAAAAGTTTCTTACTGAAGAATTCCAATTAATAAATGTAGAAGAAATGAGGGAAATATAATATTACCATTAGAACATTTCATAATAATTGCTGCATGTGAGACACACTTGAGGTCATCTAATCCAAGCCCCTCCATTTTGATACACAAGAAAACCAGGGATTGGAGTGGAACAATGGCTAGCCCAAGGGCTCACAGCAAGCCAATCACAGAGTCAGGAAGAGAACACAAGGGGTTTTTTCCCTGTATCACTTTTCATCCCTGATGGATCATATAATCAGTGATCTTCAAAATTTCAGAATGAGAAAGAACCTCAAAGATCCCACCATCACTTTTGATGCTTGAATTCTCTCTATGATATTCCTAAAAAATGGTTACTTATCCTCAATTTAAATGGCTCTGATGAGAAAGAGTCATGACTTTCAAAGGCAGACCATTACATTTCCAAAAATCTCTCATGGTTGGGAAGTTTTTAATATTAAACTCAAATATAGTATTTACCTGTGAGTGTTACCATTGATCTCAGTTCTGTAACCTGGAACACCTTTAAAACCTGTACTCACCAGAGAGCCCTTCAAATAACTACAGGCAGCTATCATGTCTTCCCCTGACTTTTCACTAGTTCCTATGCTCTAGACACTTCCTTAGAGTGTGGTATATACAAGTGAGTTCTGATCAACTAAAATATGGTAGGACTACCACCTCCCTTATGGTAGATTCTATATTTGTATTAGTGCAACCCAAAAGTACTCTTGCTTGTACTAGGTAACTGAATCATACTGCTGATTCATACTGAGACTAAAATCAACAAAAATTATTAGTCTTAAATAGAATTTTGTATAAGACTTTGCATTTTTCCATATTAAATTATACCTCACTAATTTGGACAGAAACGTCCATTTCCAGGATTATTTTAAAAGAAATATGCTTAGTTACCTTACTGCTACAGAATGCCTAAAATGCTGAATAAATATTTTTTAGTGCATAGCTGCTTTGCAAGAAAGTAAAGAAAACCCCAAGGGGGTCAAGAAAGATTAGAAGAATCCAGAGAGATAATGCAATGTTGTATTAGTACATGATATATTTGCTGATCTAGACTTTAGTTTTAAATATCACAAAGGGATAGGATACAACGTGAAAGGTCCATGCACGTTCAAATCATATCAAAGACTGTCACATAAAGCAAGGATTCTAAAAACTGAATAGACAGTTTGAACAACAAATCAGACTAAGCTGAAGGGAGAATTAATAAATTACAAAACATATTTGAATGCAACACAGAGAGACAAACAAATTATTAAAGAATGATTAACATACATGAGGGATAAAATGAGGTCAGACATATACTTATCATAAGCAGTAACAACCGAGAACTTATCCTCTAAGCATTTTTTTGACACAGCAGAATCCCAAGTACTGTGTAGTATTTTACATATACTGTGTTTCCCCCAAAATAAGACATAGCTGGACAATCAGCTCTAATGTGTTTTTTGGAGCAAAAATTAATATAAGATCCGGTCTTATTTTAACATAAGACCGGGTGTATAGTATAGTATAGTATAGTATAGTATAGTATAGTATAGTATAGTATAGTATAATATAGTATAATATGTTATATTATATAATATTATATAATATATGATATAATATAATACCAGGTCTTATATTAATTTTTGCTCCAAAAGACGCATTAGAGCTGATGGTCTGGCTAAGTCTTATTTTCAGGGAAACACGGTATACAGTATATGGAATATACAGTATTTGGGATTCTGCTGTTTCACAAAAATGGGTATAGGAGTATGTTTATTTGTTTTGCTTTGGATTTGTTGTATTTCCTCAATGTGAGGCTTTATGTCTGTCATGAATTCTGAGAAATTCTCAGCTATCATCTGTCATAAGATAGATAGATAGATAGATAGATAGATAGATAGATAGATAGATAGATAGAAGAAGAAGCAGACAGACACAGATATATCTTAAAAGTAGACAAGGAATACTTTTACGGGGGGGGGGGGGTCCCTTTTAAAGGAGTCCCAATGTCTGAAACAAAATAATCCCCATGCAGTTAATTTTTTTTATTATTTGTATTCATTGTGTGTGTGTGTGTGTGTGTGTGTGCTTAAGTTCACTGCATCAGAAACTGCACATAGGTAATTCCATTAAGGCATATTTTGCTTTTTCAAATAATCATTTTGTTGCCTTAATAGAGTCTCAAGTTAAAGAATCCTTTGTGGGGAAGAATAGCTATTATATGCACCTTTAAGAAGTCTGGAATAATTCACAAGAACACGACAAAAGCAGTTCATGATGGGGTGTGGGCAAAGGGTGGTTGGTATAGAGAGTGGAAACGGGAGTTGGCAGGGTTGGGTATGTGATTTTTCACCGATTATCTCTTATATTTGTTATTTTTTGACCCATATGAATGTGATATCTCTGAAAAAATTAGCAAAAAGCAATAAAAGGACTTTTTCAAAAAGTAGACAAAGAAAACAGCCAGATTACCCACAAGGGAATAACAACTGAATTGATAGTTGAGTTTTCAGTAACAATAATAAAAGTTAGAAAATAGTGAAATAAAACCTTCACCAAAAAACCACCTCAATCTACAGTTTAATACAGATTTAAATTTTTCTAGAAAAAGGGGATAATAAAGACATTTTCAGGTGATCCAAAACTGAGGTTCAATCAGGGCGGCTGCATGGCTCAAGTTGGTTGGAGCACGAGCTCTGAACAACAGGGTTGCTGGTTCGATTCCCACATGGGCCAGTGAGCTGCACCTTCCACAACTAGATTGAAGACAACGAGCTGCCACTGAGCTTTCAGAGGAGCGGCCAGATGGCTCAGTTGGTTAGAGCATGAGCTCTCAACAAGGTTGCCAGTTCAATTCCTACATGGGATGGTGGGCTGCGCCCCCTGCAACTAAAGATTGGAAATGGCGACTGAACTTGGAGCTGAGCTGCGCCCTCCACAACTAGATTGAAGGACAATGACTTGGAGCTGATGGGCCCTGGGAAATCACACTGTTTCCCAATATTCCCCAATAAAATTTTTTTTTTAAATAAATAAAAATAAAATTTGTATAGTGGTCACTAAAATAATAATATTTTTAAAAAACTGAGACTGAATCAGTGAGAGACTCTCACTAAAGTAATATCAGAAGCATATATTTCAGAATGAAAGTGAGCCTCGAGTAGAGGTCTAAATTGCAAAAAAGTATTTTACGAAAATAAAATTAGAAACATCTGGGTCAATGTAAAACAAACTTTAACTGAATAAAAAAAATGTATTACAGTCTAATTTGTGGGAGTAAAAAGAAAGAGAACTAAAAGAGAAAAAAGAACAAAAATACTGAAAAATAGACTATAAATCAATAGGATGATCATTTGAATTACAGTATTCTAATGTTCTAGCATTAGCCTATTGCTCAGAATAAGATAAAGATTTTGAAACACTTAAATTTTGCTAGATTAAACATCCATTATACTAACAAAATAGAAATAAAGTATATAATTTCTAAATGAAAAATGTATTAAGAAGAAACTGAACTGTAAAACTGTACGTTGGGCTTTACTTTGAACTAATTCTTAATTTTGAACCTGGCAACCTAATTCTAGTCAGGTATCTCCATAGTGTTTTGCTCTATAAATTGGCTTCAAATCATCATTTCTGTGTTCAATATTAATGCTCCAATTAATTACACACAATTCCTTCATTTCTATTCTAGTGAACTCTATCACATTCCATAAATGTTTCGAGACCTAAATCATACTTATTTTGCCTCAAGTTCAGGACTACAGTATCACTTTTATTCATTCATTCATTCACAAATATTGTATTTATCAAATGGCAATATTTTCTAGCACCATCTACTTTGAGCACAGTTGTACTGAAGGTAAAAGTATTGATTCGGGCATCCACTCAGGGATCCCAAGCTACCACCAGCCTTGTTCACTTACAGGAAGGGTGGTGGGCAGAGTAGGGTGACTTGTTCTGATTTTCATATAAGTTAAAATGTCCAAGTTTGGGAAGAAAAAGTGCAAGGTAACTAAATTGCACCTTTCTAGTGAATATGTTCAGTCAGAGATTTTGCTATGTATTAAGTAATCTAGGGTTTATGAACCCCCTAATTAAAAAAAAAAAAGAAACATTTAACAAAATTTCTAACAAAATGTTTGTATCTTCCTGGGCAGTGTGTACTTTTTTTTTTTAAATCTGAATGTGCTAGAGAGTCAACTTAATGTTGTATGGTAGACGGGTTTACTATTTAATGATGATGTATTTGAAAAGCATGGTGCTGCTTGATTGTTAAACTATAAAAATAGATATACCATATGATCCAGCAATTCCACTCATGGCTATTTATCCAAAGAAAACTAAAACACTAATTCGAAAAGATACATGCACCCCTATGTTCATTGAAGCATTATTTACAATAAGCAAGATATGGAAGCAAACTAGGTGTTCATTGATAGACGAATAAATAAATAATATGTAAGATATCTATAGCTATCTATATCTATATTTATATCTATATCTATATCAATATTGATATCTATATAGATATAAAATACAGCAATAAAGAATGAAATCTTGTCATTTGCAACACAGTGGATGGAACTAGAGAGTATTATGCTAAGTGAAATAAGCCAGGTAGAGGAAGAAACATACTATATGGTTTCACTTATATGTGGAATCCAAAAACAAAACAAAACAAAAACAGACTCATAGAAACAGAAGGGAGGGGGAAAGGAGATGGGTGAAAAAAGGAAGGGGAATATAGTCAATAATATTGTGATGTTTACATGGTGACAGATGATTACAAGAATTAGTGGGGTGATCACATTGTAAGGTATAAAAATGTTGAATTACTATATTGTACACATAAAACTTGTATACCCAATGTAAGATTGTATATAACCATACTTAAATAAAATTTTTAAAAATCTATATCCTTTCCCTCTGAAGAAGAGAAAACTAAGACCTGATCCATTTAGAGACAGAAGAATGTAGGCAAAAAATCCCCATTATAAAGTATGCCACATAGCCCACAAGAGACAGTGGGCCTGCTCTAATGACAGTTCCCCAAGCCACGAGTCATTGCATCTACAATTTGAAGCCCTCTCTCACCAAAAGCAGTTTTATTCAGCTCTCTATAGAATCTCAGATTCTTTTTAATGTGCTGGTTTTATAATCCACAACATTTCCATAAAGGGAAGTCCTGTGTAGTCTGGCAATGGATTATAAATCTCCTTAACCCCGGTTCTCCACGTTCGAAACCAAATAACAGAACAGAGCATCACTCACACTGTCCTCTGGCCTCTCCAACCTGCTCTGTGAGGTATCTTCATAGGAACTCACCCCTGGATATGGAACACTGAGAACAGCACCTAAGTAGACAAAGAAAAACATATCTATGAATTCAGTCCCTGACTAAGTCAGAATTCACATCAGGAAATACGGAATTGACGTCAAAAACATTCCTATAACTCATTTGCTTTTTTATTCTGGAAATTCTGTGCATTCTAACCTCAAGACATATTTACATAACGTCTTCCCAGGATGAGAAATAATAATGACTCATTCATTCGTTCAACAAGCATTTACTGAGCCCCGACTATATGCCAGGATGTGTGCAGGATGCTAGGGAGGCAGACAAAGTTCCTCTCCTTAAGGAGCTAACAAAGGGGACAGGTACTGAAAGAAGTAACACGACCAGGAAGGGGAAGTGGGTGAAGGTTGGAGACTGCCCATAAATTGATAATTGTTGAAGCTGTCTAATTTTTCATATGTGTGAAATTTCCAATGAAGAGGAGATTTAAAAAAAAAAATTAAAATAAAGGAAGCAACTACCAATTTACAGGAAATATAGAGGTCAAAGGAATATGCTAAAGTACACCACAGAATGCAATCAGACACTCTAGAAGACAAAGGACAAAAGGTGAAGTTAGAAAGATTCTACCTGTTGACATAAGCAGTGGTTGCAGAATGTTTGCTTTAAAATAATTAGTTAGGTCGTGCACTTGTTCTAAGCAGTTTTCTGATTTGTATCATACTCAATAATTAAAAATTTTTAAGTACCCACAACATAATGCCAAAAAATAAATAAAAAAAATAATTACTTTTTCTTGAGAACAACATATATGGAGAGAGAAACACAATATTTTTTTAAATGTGAGCTGAAAAATGTGCTTGCTTGCAAGATTGTGTTAAACCACAAATCATTTAAAAAGAAAAGTGAGTAAAGGCACAAAAGCATACCTCCCAATGTTGACGTATCATCGACAGGAACCAAAGATGACAATTCAAGGCTAGGGGGAAAAAAATGTATGGAGTTAATAAAACAATAGAAATGTGAGGATTTATTTTTGTTTCCAAAAAGGAATTCAGTACGTCTTCAAACAAAGATTCCTAAACCAAAGAACTAAGTAGTGAAGTTTAAAAAAACAGTCTTCATAATTCATTTATTTTACATGTATTGATTCCAACTCAACTAGAATCACCCTATTTAAAGTACTCCCCTACTTACTGTATCACCCCCATTTAATTTCTTCTCAGTTCTTATCACTATGTGAAATTATTTTGTTCATTTATCTATTTCTTTATCTCAGTCTCCAACCCCTTAAACCTCTAGAATGGCATTGTCTAATATGATAGTCACTGGACATATTTGGCAATTTAAATGAACTAAAATTAAATAAAGTTTAAAATTCAGTTTCTCCTTCACACTAGTCACATGTGTCTAATGGCTACCTAATTGGACAGCACAGTAAATTTCCATTATCACAGAAAGTTCATTTGACTAGGACTGCCTTTAGAATCTGAACTCCACGAGATCAGGGACTTTGCCTGCCATATTCTTTCTATATCTCCAACCTAAACAGTACCTGCCATCTAGTATGCATTACATAGATGTTTTTGGAATGAATAAATAAGCAACTACTACTGGAAAAGTGGTGTAGAAGACACTTGGCACATAGTTGTGAACAAAACCTGTGGTCTATGAAAGGTACAGTCTTACAGAAAATAGACACCAAATAAATGATTACAAATGCAGTAAGTAGTACAGCCTGGAAAGTACGGGTGCTACGGGGAACAAAGAAGCACAAATCTCATCGCATTTGAGAGATCATAGAACTCATACAATTATTTTATATAAAGACAGGCAAGCTTAGAGAACTGACTTAGGCAACAGTACTAGCGAGCTTCAGGTCTGCGAGCTATCCTTTAACCATGCCACCCAGGAACTGCAAGCAGAGAGCCAAAGGCACGGAGAAAGCCCCTGCTCTAAAGGAAAGAAAGTGGGTTTCTCCAAGTCCAAATTTCCACATTCTCCAAAAATATAAAATTTAAAGTATAGTGATTTGGGGAAGTTTTAGAACTGTAAAGTTTGTGTATATGTCCTAAGGAAAAAGGACTGTACCTCAAAACGGCACTTATTGAAAGGAGCTGGATAGTGATAACACCAATTTTCAATTCATAGCAATTGAAAACTCTTCAGGTTGACACAAGTCAACTTCCTAAGGTGATTCAATCACAAAAATGTCTCCCTCACAGACTTGTCAATGTGCCAGTGAGGCCCATCTTTAGAACCCCTCCTTTAGTTTGCCCTGCTGCTGTAAATTTAAGGTCATGGTGGTGGGCGCAGGGGAGGGGGGATATGGAAAGCCACCAGATAAACATGGTACACATCTTGAAGCATCAATTTTACTTGAAGCATAGGCAGTTGAGGAGCTAAGTCATAACTCACAGTAATTTAAAATATTTTAATATTTTTTAAAATGTGGCTCTATTATGGATAGATTACAAAGTTTAAATAAATATTAAGATAAAATATGATAATTCCAAGACATTTCATGCCTAGAACTGGAGTGGGGGAGTCAAATAGGGCTATGTTCCCTAAACCCACAGGCTTTGGCAGAAAATTTGAGAAACACAGGTTTTAAAAAACATATCTTATCATAAAGATTCTTCTGGTTTTTAAAAATACTATCTAGAAAGAATAACATATTAAACCATTACACCAAACCTATCACTATTGGTTATGTATAGTGCATTTGTAGGAAATTGCCTATTAAGTGAGCTATCATCTAGAAAAACCTAAAGGAATATGATATCTGGTTAATTCATTACAATGTGTGATGAGCAGAGGAAGGTTTGGGTGATGAGGAAACATCAAGAGGCTTCTTGGGTTGCAGGAGGTAGAGCTAAAAAGTGGGATTCAGATGCATTTGAAACAGACATTGCTATAATCAGGCCTGAAAGGTCTATCAGTTGTCCACAGGGCAGAACCCTTCCCTAATACCCTCATTTGACAGATGAAAAAATGAGAGTCCAAATGTTCAAAGCCATTTTCCCAGTGTCACACAATAATTCAATATGGCCTAAGGCCATACCTAAAATTCCTAACTGTATCCAGTTCCCATTTCAATAATGATAACAGCAAGAATGATTACAACTAAATTTACTAAGTCCTCCTTCCATGCCAAGCACTGCGCTAAGTAGTTTATCTTACTTAATTGGCAACAATCTTAAGAGGAAGATTCTATTATCTGCATCTATACAGATGAGGAAACTAAGGCTAGAAGTGGTTACGAATTTGCTCATGGTCCCATAGCTAGCCACTGGAGGAGCTGGATGTAAAACAGGCCCATTTGATTCCAGAAACCTGCCTCTTACCCACATTAATTCCTTACAACATGGCCTTTATGTCACCCATATTGTCTAGAAAAGCAACCAAGATGGTGTCACCTTACCTTAACAATAGTGACCTACATAAACAAAACAACCTAAAAGTAGAAGTGTCCCTTATGGTCCCAGAAAGAGGACTAAAACCCCGTCAGAGTGGGAGAGTTATGAAGAGCAACCAACCACACAAGTGGTCAAAGTAAGACAAAGGAGACAAAGCATAACACCGTAACCAGACCAGGAAGTTGGTATGACAACAGAGAAACCAGACTTCACCTGGAGTTGGGCCAATTGTCCCCTACCTCAGAATCAAATGTAAGCTAATTCTCTAAGTAAGCAATCAGAATGGAGAAGTTGGCTTACTTCAATAAAATTAGATTTCACTTACTGAATTCAAAATAACATTATTTTAATGATGGTAAATAGGCAACTCTCAGTAATTCAAATTACTTGTCTAATACTCCAACATTTCATCCCTCCCCCTCCTTTCAAAAGACAGTGAAGAACACTTAACAACAAGAATCCTTTCACATATTCTCATCAGGCAGGCCTCCTGCAGGGATCCCCTAAAATGTCACTCACAACAGAACTAGAACACTGAGTTGTGTTGATTTTGGAGACAGAAATGCTACTTCATTTCTAAGCCAAACCACAAATTTGAAGTTGTTCAGTTCCGACCTTTAGCTTAATACCAGCAGCACACAACCCCCTGTGGCCTCATTTCCTCTGCTCATCCAGCACATAATTTATTTGTCACTCCTGCTGCCTAATCATGTCAGTGGAATTCAGGTGGGAATATGCCAAAAAATATCATAGGTTTTAAAACACAGTGAAACAAGACAAGTGTAGTTTCCTATCTAGATTAGTTGTCCCCATGATAATTTTCTGTACTTTGCTTTGCTCTTGAATCTGTTAACTGTAATCAACATGAGACAACAAAAGAACTTGAGGTATGGAGCCAGGAACCCTGGGTGCTACTCCCGGGTGTATCGTTAATGTTGTGTACGACTTGGGAAAATACCTCAGTTGCTCTGGGCCTCAAGAACCTAATCTCCAAAACAGGAACACCTCCTCACCCTACCTAGGTCACAAAGGTACTGACGAAAACTAAATAAAATATTATGTACAGACGTATTATGAAAAGTATGGAATGCTAAACAAATATAAGAGAAAATGGGTTAATGAAGCAGTGGCATGTGTCATCCCACACAGAATAAAACATTTAAAATATAAATATATATATACATATTTAGCTTTGTGATCTATGACAGGCATCCTCAACTACAAATATAATTGAGATATTTAAAAAAAATAAAAAATTCCCAAAGAAGAGTCCTTACACTGAGACTATCACCAGAGACCTAATAACAGACATGGGTGATTGAGCAGGAATTCAGGTACTCATTTAACAAACATTTAGTGAGCACATATCCTACACTGTACCTTGTACTGGTGATTGAGGATACAACAGTAAGAGCATATAGCAGGGGGCTAAGCAGCGATGGCCGCGAAGTGGAGATGCTTTCAAGATGTCTGCCTGTAATGGAGACAAGTGCTAGAGGAGGAGCTTTTGTCAAACAGGTGATATGGGAGCGACTTGAGCATGTTTAAATGTGAATGGGAATGAGTTAGTAATGGGACAACTGGAAGACTCAGGAGAAAGACAGAAACAATAACAGTCAGAAATTTCTAAGAGATAAGATGGGATGTGAAGTCCTGAGTAAGGTGGAAAACGCCTTTTTAAAAGAAACTTGGCAGATGACAGTAGAGGAAGCTTACAATGGCACGTAGAGTATTTGGTACAAGGCATATGTCAGCAAATGAGTTAGAGTACGCATAGAAGCAGCAATTTAAATTACAGGGGAGAACTGGTAGGCAGAATAGTGGTCCACCAAAGATGAGCACATCCTAACCCCCAGGACTTGAGAATATGCTCTTCACAGGGGAATTAAGGTGGCAGATGGAATTAATTTGCCAACCAGCTGCTCCTAAAGTAGGGAGCATATCCTGGTTTATCCAGGTGAGCCCAATGTAATCATAAGAACCCCTACATGCAGAAGAGGGAGGCAGAAGAGTTTCAGACTGATGGAATGTGAAAACAACTCAACCAGCCATTCCAGCTTTAAGATGGAAGGGGGTCATGAGCCAACCATGTAGTCAGTCTCGGGATGCTGGCAAAAGTGAGAAAACAGATTCTCCAGGAAGGAACGCAGATCTGCCAACACCTTGGGCCCCAATTCAGACTTTTGACTTCTGAACTATGGACCTGTAAAATAAATTGATGTTTTAAGCTACCAAAGGTTGTGGTAATTTGTTACAGCAGCAATAGAAAACTAATACGAGAGTCTCTTAACAAACAGAATATGAGAACAATCTCAAACAAATCACAAAAATAAATCTGAATACGGAAAAATAATAGGTGAATTAAAGGTTTTAAGGGATCACTATAGTACTCAAGTTAAAGAAAGATGTATTCTGTGAATTCTTAGACCACTCTCATGGTGTCCCTTCCAGTGTTAACCTAACTCCAGGTCACCCCATTTTAGCAACTACCACAGTTGACAGTTTTCACCCAACCCCAACCTGATCTGCTCTAGTTTCATGAGAAGGGTACAAACTTTTAAATTCTCAAAATTCAATTATTTATGTATATTTTTAATCATATGACATACAGTCTTTTGCATCTGTTATCTGATGCCTTTCACTTAGCATAATGCTTTTGAGGTTCACCGTGCATGTATTAGTCATTCAGTCCCTGTTTATCGTTGAAGAGTATTCCTTTGTATGAAAAAATTCAGTTACATTTTAGTTCATATGTATTATTACTTTTATACATGCCTTATTTCCTGAGGATAGTGAATAATATTTTGAGTTCCCTCTTATCCCTAATATAGACAGTGACTTATCAATAAAAATATATGATACAGTTTTGCAATGATGCTTATTTGTGAATGTATTCCAATGTGATTAATGTATTAGGAAACAGAGCATAATGCAAATTTCTCCTTTACATATACACAACTTCACTGTAAGAAACACTGGTGAACACAGAATACTGTACCCAACTGAAGTAAGCCACATAGGAATACACAAAACACATATGCGTGCTACATCCCAAACATTTCCCAGCTACCTCAGTTTACCCCGTGTGACAAGCCACACACATGCTCCTATGGTGTTACAACTTTCCGTCCTATTTCAGATAACCCTCCTTCCACCACTTTACAATAACTCACAAACTACAATCTTTCCAATAGCCACTTCCACAAGCAAATTTCAGGGCTTCTTCCAGGTTAAGAGCCGTATCTATTTAGTATTCATATACTTCTTAACCATATAAGATGTACAAAATGTGCTATCATTTTTATTAGGTACAACCAAGAAGACGACTGGCACCCACCAGATTATTTAGTCCACTTCCTGTGTGTTGCAACGGCAACCACAAGGAAACTCTGAGCCCTGCCTCTCAGTGGTAAGGAGCCCACACTCAAGAAACCACATGGCCCCACATCCATGTAGGGGCTCAACCCCAGTCCCCAACGTACACTCAGTGGTAATATTAGCTGTATAGATAAGTGAGACCACAGAGTCCTACTTCCCTCCTGTTTACTCATGTTTGATCTGAAACTTACATGTACTTCATTACCACCCACATATATGCGTATACCCCAACTATGTATTTGCCTGGACACTGACTCACCTAGTTGGTTTTTCAATCTGCCCTTCCTGTAATTTGAGGCAAACTTCTGGACTCTCCTGGATTGCGTGCCCTAGTCGTGTGTTTCTAAATAATCACCCACATGCTGGCATAATCTAGTTATTCTGAGTATGGATAGAATTAGAAACCTTTAGCCCCTGCAAGCTCAGAATCCGTCACCTTCCATGATCTGATTTGTCCTGCCACTGCTCAGGAGCCAGAACTGACCTTAACCCTAAACCTAAAGGCCAATGAAGCCAAGACTCATAACCCTGGAGGATTCATCAAGGTCGTGCTATTGTATTATTATACTTCACGGTTATAGCCATTATTCCTCAGTAAAGTGATCCATACCACCACCCATCATCTAATAAACTATTCTCCGCTAAGGTGTACCATTTCAGAGTAATTTCATCATTAGCCTGTAAGCTGCAACAACAGTATATCATTCCAAATTCCATTTCCAGAAATCTATTTCCTCTCCAAGAGAGAGGAACAAGTCTGCCCCCTGGTAAGGTCAGACAGTAAACAAGCACAGTGCTATGGTGGTGGTCTGGAAAGGCAAGTGGCCTCACGATGAGAAAAGAATTTGTCACTTACCCACAGGCCTGGTCATTGCAGGAACTGGCAAGAAAATAGAAAGGGACCATTAAATTTGGGGTGAGTCTTGGAGTAGGTAGGATACATCTCTGTTGCCAAACATGAATTTAGGGGAAAAAAGACACTCACCCGCTGACAGTTTCCTTTGTGTACGCCAGTTTCTAAGGAAAACAAAGATTTTTTTAAATGAATGTTTGAGTTCAAGATAGTTAATACGCGTAAGCTGTAAATAAAACTTATTGCATGGAGAACAGAATGCCCTACCATTATAGAATTGACATCATTACTCTTTATGGTTAGACAAATAGTTAAAGCAAGGTACCAACAATGCCAAGTTTGTTTTGTGACTGTGAGACCATCCCTACATTCAGTCTCTATTTATGTGTCCCAAAGCTCCTGCGCTCTCTTTTAATGGGCACAGATTAATAGACTTTACCTGCTAATTATTCCAAATGGTCTACAAGTTAGAGATTGGTACAGTATTACATTAACCTTTCCTGGACTTAGAATTAAAGTATTTTGTGATCTAATGTATTTATAGTAACTCTCATCCTAGAATAATATAAACATGTAGATTAAAATAACTGATAAATCTGCCTTTCCAGAATTCAGAAAAAAGACAAATTGTGTCAATTATTGGATTATTCCTCTGTGGCATTCCAAATCAAATTGTCCTCAAGTTTCCTCTAACTTAGTGGTTTTATTTTGAGACTAATATGACAAAAAGAACACTAACTTGAAATCAGAAACCTAGTTCCAAGTCCTGTTTTCTCTCACTCTGGTGTTAGGCCTCAATTTCCTCATCTGTACAATGGAGAGACTATGACTCTCAATTCATATTTATAAATAACTCACTGCTCTTCTTACTCTACAGACTCTCCTAGAATAATCTCAGCAACTCTCATGGTTTTAATTACCACCTCAAGACTGGTGATTCCTGTAGCTGTATTTATAACCCTGACCACTTTCCTGTCTTTATACCTAAATATCAATCAATTCACATTTCACAGGTGGCTCAAATCAACACTTCAAAAGTGAATTCATTCTCTGTCCACCCACCATCTATAAAAGTGCGTCTCGGCCTGAGTTCTGGGTCTTAGTCATCGGAGCTAGAAACTGGGAAGCTTCCTGGACCATTCCTTCATTCTACCCAACTCCCACCAATCCATGACTTTAATCCAAACAAGATTAGGCAGGACTAATCTTGTTTCCCCATTTATGTCCCTCATGCTCCCTTTCTCTATCTCATGGTTTAGTTGGGACCCTCAGCCCCTTGGGCCTGGAGTACTAAAGCAGCATCCAATCTGGTCTCTGTTCCACTTTATCCTATGGTGTCTAAAAACCATAGTAACCATTTTAAAATTAAAAACTATCAAATCAGCCCCTGTGACTCACCTACTTACAACCCTTCAATGGTTTCCTATCACCTAGAGAGTTAAATACAAAAGTGTTAAGTTATCCACTTTGCCAGCCTGATCGCCTGTCACTTCTGGTACATCGGCCCAAGACATTCCCTAGAAACTCCTGGCCCACGTTGTCCCCTCTGCCTAGAATGTCTACCCCGAGCTCCTCCTCATTTAGCTAATTTGTACTTGTGATGTAAGACTCAACCGAGGTTACACATTATCCCCTTTGTTCGCTAGTTCTACTAAATAATTATTGAAAGTATATTTCCTATGCCTTGAACACTAGACTTACTAAAATTTCCACTTGTAAGAGACACCTTCCAATGCAACATCCCAAGAGGCTCCTGTTAGGGCAATGCTAACTCTACATCACATATATTTCCTGCTCTACCAGTTGATCCTATATCATGGACACAATTGAGATGGACAAGGCTGATATAAATATAAATATGTATATGTGTGTGTTTCTTTTTTCATTGAACAGCTATTCCATGTTATCCACTGCAATGTGTGAAACTGGTAATGATTCAGAAGGGAGGCCCAGTGGTATGGGGGAAAGAATATGGATTTTGGAAAAGAAATCTGAGTCTGGATTTAAGTTTCAGCCCATCTGATTTTATGATCTAGGATGAGGAATTTAGTAACTCTGATGTATAATGTTCTTTTCTATATAATGGGGCCATTACTACCTCTTTGCAGGGTTGCTGTTTATTAGATACATGTAATGTTTATAATACATGGCCTGGTACATGGTAGATACTGCATAAATGGTAGCTATTCTTATAATGATTAATACTGAGCAGTTAAAAAAATGTGACAGAAGAAAAATACACGCAATACCTTTGCTTAAAATGTGAGGTACCATGATTAAATGATGAGTTCATTTTAAAACACAAAAATCTGCACACCTTCAAAATGTTCATAACCCTGCAAAACTTGTCTTGGTTCCACCCATGTTTATCAGATCATCCTTCTCTCCCCCAACTTGCCTGCACTTAATGAGATCATCTCTCTGTAGGACCAAATGTTAAAAGACATTAATAGTATGACTCTGCTAGACATAAAATAATAAAAGTAGAAAGAATAGGAAACTATACTTTAAGATGTACTAATCTAAGTAAAAATATTTCAGAGTAATGTCATCAATAACTCCTCAGTCTTGCTAAGGTACATAATACTTAAAATCAATATTTAAAATAATATTTATTAAATTTATAAATTGCAGCAAACAGGAAAAATATGTAGGTATTGCTTAGTTTTATTTCAACAAATATTTATTGTACATTTACTTTATCGTGGAATGAAAAATGAATAATAATGACATAATCCTTGCCCTTCAGCTTATAGTCTACTAGAGGAATTAGTCACATATAAACAAATAATAATAAAATGTAAGAAGTACAACATTAAAGAATGAATAAAGAATTATGGAAGTTCAAAGAATTCTGGGAGCTAAATTTGCTACATTGGGGGTTGGTTCCTCACAAGAAAAATTATATCAGAGCTGAGGATGTGTAAGACTTGAAGAGATGGACAGGGAGATAGATACAGAGTATATCAGACAGTATGAAAAATTTGCCACATATATCTAAACAGTTTTGTTTTCTTTTCATGAATACATGCATGCTCCATGACAAGGAGAAGGTGGTCAGATAATTTGTCTATGTGCATGCTTACTTATCCTTTGCTAAGAATAAACTGTCTAAAACAAGGAAAACAAGTAAGCAAATTCATTAATTACGATCATATTTATACTTTACACAACATTTATTCAACGAACTATATCCTCCATCTTAATTAGAATCATTGTATTCACTGGTATCCAATCTGAATTGATAATGTGTAAAACTTTGGCAAAAATGTTTGACTCAGATTTATATTCTTAGCCAAAATCTTTGCTTAGTGCTATTTCCAAATATTTACATTTATAAACAAAGGCTCTTAGTGGATTAACAATGTTTATATAATGGCCAGAGCTAGGGATACAAAGGCTAGGCCACGTATCCTATGTGGCAGCTCATTCAAATAGCGTAATTCAACAAAAAGAGCAATGCAGGGATTTGCCACTTGTTCCTTCTTCCTTAGGCCCTAGCTGTGTATACTCACTCCATCCATGGTCCAGCAATTCCTTCCTTTGTTACAACACTTACCTTCATAATTAAGCTTCTGTGTTCCACAGACTGACTAAAATTTGTGCCCATTTCAAATATAGTTGTGATTCCATCCTCACACAAATTCATCCAGTAACTATATTCCTCACGCCCAGGAAGGCGATCCCAAAAAGTCCTGAAGGCTTCCCAGACAGCTTCTTGACACACTGAAAAACAGATGTATTTTTATGAAAAGTTAACACACTTTAGAGTTCTCACGATGATCATGTACCTGTTTATTCAGATTCCTGAGACACACTTGCCCACAGCGTCCTTTCTGGAGGGACACAGGAATGATTCTCAATCAAAGTCCTTCTGTTCCTGCTTCAACTTTTCAGATCGGAAGAGAATTTTTACTCCCCACTTCTTTCCTTTGCAAAGGGGATTGACTCACCTCCTAATAGGCACCTCCCCATCTCTTTAAAATAAAACAAAAAAATCCATGTTTATATGTTTATGCTTTATAAAAGTGGAGCTGATGTTAAGCATACTTCAATTGGTGAATGGATAAATAAACTGTGGTACATCCATATGATGAAATATTATTCATCAATTAAAAAATGAGCTTTCCAGGGTCTTGAACAGGTATTTGTACACCCATGTTCACAGCAGTATTATTCACAACAGCCAAAAGGTGGAAGCAACCCCAAGTGTTGATCCAGAGATGAATAGATAAATAAATGCAGACTATACATACAATGGAATATTATCCATCCTTAAAAGGAGGAAAATTCTAACACAGGCTCAACATGGATGAACCTTGAGAAGAGTATGCTAAGTGAAATAAGTCAGTCACAAAAGGACAAATATCTGTATGATTCTCCCAACAAGAAACACTTAGTTTTGTCAAATCAATAAAGACAGAAAGTATAATAGAATGGTGGTTGCTAGGGACTAGGGAGAGGAACAAATGAGAAGTTATTGTTTAATAGGTACAAAGTTTCAGTTTGGGAAGATGAAAAAGTTCTGGAGACGGATGGTGGTGAAGGCTGCACAGCAGTGTGAATGTACTTAATGCCATTGAACTGTACACTTAAAAGGGTTTAAAAAAAAATGAGCTTCAAGCCATGAAAAGACATGGAGAAGATTTAAGTGCATATGGCTAAGTGAAAGAAGCCAATCTGAAAAAACTACATACTGTATGATTTCAGCTACATGACATTCTAGAAAAGGCAGAACTACGAAAATTGTAAAAAGATCAGTGGTTGCCAGGGGTTGGCGGTAGGAAGAGATGAATAGATGAAGCACAGTGTATTTTTAGGGTAGTAAAACGACTTTATGTAGTAGTGTAATAGTGAATATGTGTCATTATACATTTGTCAAAACCCACAGAATGTAAAATACAAGGAGTAAACCCAAATGTAAATTAAGAACTTTAGTTAAGAATAATGTGTCAACACTGGCTCATCAATTACAACAAATGTGACATCCTAATACAGAATGTTAATAAGAGGGGGAATCAGTGGGGGTACAGTGGCAGTATAGGTAACTCTCTGGGCTTTCTGCTGTTTGTATAAACCTCAAACTTCCCTAAAAAATAACATATAATAATTTTAGAAAGATATGAGAATTTAAAAGAACAGAAAATGATATTTAGGAGAAATACAAGAATACTGCTGTATTCAAATAAAAACTAATTCAGTCTGTCTGCTAAGTAATCCCATAGCATCAAATCTGAAAGGATGCTAAACAGGCATCTGCCCTGCGTGTCTTGCTGTACTGTAGCCACTTCACTGGCCAGACGCAGGACATGACAATAAATAGACCACAATGGGAGCCAAGAGGTGAGTGGTGAGGAAGAAAGAAGGATATAAATGGACAGAGATCAAGGAAATTATTTTTTATCTCAAGAAGATTGAAAACTTATCAGGCAGCACATTGAGGTGGAGTCCCTGAACTCACAGTGTCAGAAGATCTGAATTCTAGCGCTAGCATTCCGTGTACCAGCTTGATAAGTGTGGGTAACTTACACAGCCATTCAACGCTTCAGTGTGGTCATCTTTCTTTAGTAATGGTATTAATAATCACTTCCTTGCTTACCTTACTGGGAAAGTAATTTATAAACAGCATAGTGCTGCATATCAGATGTCATTATCACATTGGATTCTATTTGTCTGACAGTTGTGTGATAGAAGAAGATACTCTAAGTCAAAGATCAACTCGCAAGCTTTAACAGAGTGAACTATTGAAGGTTTCTCTATCAGTTGGTTTTTCAGGGTTGAACTGAACCTTGGGTTGCACACTTAGTTTCTCTTTCAGTGAATTAACTGCATCCTAATGACTGTTCTTTAAAACTTTTGATTCTACAACACAGAGTCCAGCAGTGACTGGCTGAGGCAGAGCTGAAGATAATGCAAAGGTGAAAGTCAGGATTGGTAAACACAAACAAAAGTGAATGTACGTAAGGTCTGGTTATAAAATGAGGTAAGAGAAAATATAAAAAATATTGCGAGTTACCACGTGAACCGCCGACGGAGACCAGTGGGGGGGGAGGGGAGGCGGTGGCAGTGTTGAGAAAGGAAAAAGGACAACGAGGGGCAGGGGGTCTCAGGGTTGGGCGACGCGGTGACACCCGAGGCCTGGTGGAGGCAGTAAATCGGGGCAATCAAGGCTGAAGTAGCCAAGGAACGGCGGCAATGGTGGTGGTGGGACAAACAGACTGACTGAGCCAGGCGGTGGTGGGAGCAGAGGGAGGAGCTGGAAGGATGCCGGCCGTAAGCCTCCCGCCCAAGGAGAACGCACTCTTCAAGCGGATCTTGAGATTTTATGAACATAAAGAGTATAGAAATGGATTGAAATTCTGTAAACAAATCCTCTCTAACCCTAAATTTGAAGAACATGGAGAAACCCTGGCTATGAAAGGCAACAGTAACACTATCATAATAGGGAACTTCAATACACCTCTGACAACAAGGGACAGGTCTTCCAGACAGAAAATCAATATGGAAACAACAGCCTTAAATGACACATTGGACCACTTGGATCTAATCGATATTTTCAGAGCATTTCACCCCAAAGCTGCAGAATACATGTTCTTCTCAAGTGCACATGGAACATTTTCCAACATAGACCATATGTTAAGCCACAAAACAAGTCTTGATAAATTTAAGAAAATTGAAATCATACCAATTGTCTTCTCTGACAACAGTGTTATGAAATTAGAAATGAACTACAGGAAAAAAACTGGAAGACACACCAATTCATGAAGGCTGAATAACATGTTACTAAATAATGAATGGGTCAACCAGGAGATCAAGGAAGAAATAAAAAGATATCTTGAGACAAAGCAAATGAAAACACGATGACCCAAAATCTATGGGATACCGCAAAAGCAGTCCTAAGAGGGAAATTCATAGCATTGCATGCCTACCTAAAGACACAAGAAAAATCACTAATCAACAGTTTATCTTCACACTTAAGGGATCTGGAAAAAGAACAGCAAAATAAGACCAAACGGAGTACAAGGAAGAAGACAATAAAGATCAGAGCAGAAATAAATGAAATCGAAACCAGAAAAACAATACAAAAGATCAATGAATCCAAGAGTTGGTTCTTAGAGAAGATAAACAAAATCAACAAGAGAGAGGACCCAAATTAATAAAATCAGAAATGAAAGAGGAGAAGTGACAACAGACACCACAGAAATACAAAAAATTTTAAGAAATTACTAGGAGCAACTATATGCCAACAAATTTGACAATCTGGGAAGAAATGGACAATTTTCTAGAGGTGTACAACCTTCCAATGCTGACTCAAAAAGAAACAGAAAACCTGAATAGACTGATTACCACCAGGGAAATTGAATCAGTAATCAACAATCTCCCAACAAACAAAAGCCCTGGACCAGATGGCTTTACAAGTGAATTCTACAAAACGTTCAAAAAAGAATTATCACCTATTCTCCTAAAGCTCTTCCAAAAAATCCAGAAGGAGGGAAGGCTCCCAAACACTTTTTACGAAGCCACTATCACCCTGATCCCAAAATCAGACAAAGACACCACAAAAAAAGAAAACTACAGGTCGATATCTCTAATGAACATAGATGCAAAAATCCTCAACAAAATATTAGCGAACAGAATTCAGCAATACATTAAAAAGATCATACACCATGATCAAGTGGGATTCATCTCTGGTATGCAAGGGTGGTTCAACATACGCAAATCAATTAATGTGATACACCACATTAAGAAATTGAAAAATAAAAATCACATGATCATATCAATCAATGCAGAAAAAGCATTTGATAAAGCCATTTATGATAAAAACCCTTAAGAAAGTGGGAATAGAGGGGTCATATCTCAACATAATAAAAGCCACCTATGATAAACCGACAGCTAACATCATACTCAGTGGGGAAAAGCTAAAACCATTCCCCTTAAGATCAGGAACAAGGCAACGTTGCCCACTTTCTCCACTTCTATTCAACATAGTGCTGGAAGTTCTAGCCACAGCAATCAGACAAGAAAAAGAAATAGAAGGCATCCAAATTGGTAAGGAGGAAGTAAAATTGTCATTATAAGCAGATGACATGATACTATATAGAGAGAACCTACAAGGCTACAGTAATCAAAACACCATGGTACTGGCATAAAAACAGACACATAGATCAATGGAACAGAATAGAGAGCCCAGAAACAAATCCATGCCTATATGGCCATTTAATCTACGACAGTGGAAGCAAGACTGTACGGTGGGGTAAAGACAGTCTATTCAATAAATGGTGCTGGGAAACCTGGACAGACACATGCAAAAAAATGAAGCTGGACCACCTCCTTACACCATATACAAAAATAAATTCAAAATGGCTTAAAGACTTAAATGTAAGATCTGAAACCATAAAATTCCTAGAAGAAAATATAGGAAGAAACTTCACACACATTACCCAGAGTAAGATTTTTACTGATATATCCCCTCGCGCGATGGAAGTAAGAGAAAAATAAACATGTGGGATTACATCAAACTAAAAAGTTTTTTCACAGCAAAGGAAACCATCAATAAAACAAAAAGGGATCCTACTTGAATGGGGAAAGATATTTGCCAATGATATATCTGATAAGGGGTTAATATCACAAATTTATAAAAAACTCATTCAACTCAACTCCAAAAAAACAAACAACCCAATTAAAAAATGGGCAGAGGACATGAAGAGACATTTTTCTAAAAAGGACATACAGATGGCAAACAGATATATGTCTATATGGAATGCAAGAGCAACTATATTAATAATAACTTAAAAATGGAAACAACCCAGGCATCCATCAAAGGAAAATAAACAAATGGTCACACAAAGGAATCAAAAGGAAATTACTAATTAATACAACAACATGGGGGAATCTCAAAAAGTGAGTGAAAGAAGCCTCACACAAAAGAGTACATACTATTCTACTTATATAAAGTCCTGGATAAGTGAAACTAAACTATGGTTTAAAAACATTAGAAGAGTGGTTGCCTGGTAGATGGGAGGTGGGGAGAGGCTTGTCTGGGAAAGGAAATAAGGTAGCTTTCTGGGGGTGATACTGTCCCAAAATTTAAAAAGAGTTTTGGGTGTGTGCATTAGCCAAAACTCACCAAATGGTATGCTTAAGATATATGCATTTTACTCTATGTAAATTTCACCTTTAAAAAGGTAAACAAATATTAAGCTCTAATTAATGTTCATGCTGAAGTGTCTAGGAGGAAATGTACTGATGTCTTTGACTTACGAAACACGTCCAAGAAATAAGATAATTGGATAGATAGATATGTCATAAAGTAAATATAATAAAATGTTAACTCTAGAGCTAGGTGGTAAGAATATGGTGTTCACTATATCATTCTTTCAACTATTCTGTATGCTTTAAAAATTTCTTAAAATCTTAGAAAAACATTATTGAATACTGAATAAATGTAGTTGGAACATCTAGAAGTGATAGAAATCATACCAGGTTTCACAGCAGGCTTTCTCTTTGTCTCTCATGGATTCACAGAAGAATGGCATAAACTGTCTGCTACAAATTATGCTTTTGGGGGATGTCCCCACTTTCTCCAACAAGCCCACAGTTCAATGCTTAGTGTAAAATATCTCCATCAGATATTCATTCTTTTAAGTTAAGCTTAACCGTTTTATATCTAGTTTATTAAAATGCAATTCCCAGAGTTCTGTTTCCAACATGAGAGAGTGGGGAGCTACATGAACCCACTTCCCAGCAAAACTGTGAAAATTATTTAAAAACCAATCATTTAAATTGTCTAGAAATGGTCCTAAGGGTATACAACAAATGAATAAACAGTTATTCAGGGAAATCTACTAAACTTCAATAAAAAAAGTGAGAATCAGGGCCAGCCTGGTGGCTCAGGTGGTTGGAGCTCCGTGCTCCTAACTCCAAAGGCTGCTGGTTTGATTCCCAAATGGGCCAGTGGGCTCTCAACCACAAGGTTGCCAGTTCAACTCATCAAGTCCCGCAAGGAATGGTGGGCTCCGGCCCCTGCAACTAAGATTGAACACGGCACCTTGAGCTGAGCTGCCGCTGAGCTCCCGGATGGCTCAGTGGTTGGAGTGCATCCTTTCAACCACAAGGTTGCCAGTCTGACTCCCGCAAGGGATGTTGGGTTGCGCCACCTGCAGCTAGCAATGGCAACTGGACCTGGAGCTGAGCTGCGCCTTCCACAACTAAGACTGAAAGGACAACAACATGACTTGGAAAAAAAAGTCCTGGAAGTACACACTGTTCCCCAGTAAAGTCCTGTTCCCCTTCCCCAATAAAAATCTTTAAAAAAAAAAAGAAAGAAAAGAAAAGTGAGAATCAGTGGTCAGTGGTTCTAGCCAGGGCAACTAGGCAAGAAAAGGAAACAAAAGCATCAAAATTGAAAAGAAAGAAATAAAACTCTATTTGCCCATGACATGAGCTTGAATACAGGAAGTCCTAAGAAACCTACTTAAAAACTATAAGAACTAATAAACAGATTCATCAAGGTTTCAGGATACTAGATCAATATATAAAAATCAGTGTGTGTCTGTCTATACACTAGCAATGAAGAAACCAAAAATGAACATAAGAAAACAATTCAATTTACAAAAGTATTAAAAAGAATAAAATGCTTAGGAATAAATTTACCAAATGAAGTGTAAAATGTATACCCTGAAAACCAAAAAATATTGCTGAAAATCTAAAATAAAGGGAAAAACTTCCCATTTTCATGGATTGGAAGACTTACCATTGTTAAATGGCAGTATCTCCAAACTGATCTACAGTTTGAATGCAATCCCATCAGAACACTGGCTGACTTATTTAGAAATTGACAAACAAATTCTAAAATTCAAATGGAACTGCAAAAGACCCAGAACAGCCAAAACAATTTTGAAAAAGAAGAATAAATAAATTGGACTTCATCAAAATCAAAAACTTTTGTTCATGAAAGATACAGTCAAGAAAGTGAAATGACAACCCACGGAATGAGAGAAAATACTTTCAAATCATTTACCTGATAATGCATTTGTATTCAGAATATATAAAGAACTCTTATAACTCAATAATGGAAAGACAAGTAACCCAATTTAAAAAGGGGCAAAGGATCTGAAGACATTCTTCAAAAGAAGATATTCAACTAATCAAAAAGTATATAAAAAGAGCCTCAACATTTTAGTCATTAGAGAAGTCCAAATTAAAACCAAGAGATATCACTTCACACCCCCTAGGATGGTTATAATAATTTTTTTTTCAAAGGAAAATCATAGAGCTGGCAGTGATGTGGAGAAATCAGAACCCTCATATTCTGCTGGTAGCAATGTAAAATGGTGTCCGTACTTTGGAAAACAATCTGACAGTTTCTCATATGACTGAGACATTCTACTATATATAGTAGAATATGTATTTAGAAGATTTAGGAGATTTAGAATCTTCTAAATACATACTCGAGAAAAACGAAAACAACTCAAATGCCCATCAAATGACGAATGAATAAACTAAATGTGGTATATCTGTACAATATTATTATTTGACCCCAAAAAAGAATAAAGTACTGATACATGATCCATCATGGATGAACTTCAAAAACATTATACTAAGTGAAAGAAGCCTGTCACAAAAGACCACATATTATATTATCTCATTCATATGACATATGACAGTAGGCAATTCTTACAGTGACAGAAAGTAGATAAATGGTTGCGTAGTCCTGAGGCAAGAGGTAGGGAAGACAGAGGGTAAGAGAGTGGTAGCTACTCGAAGGTGTGGGATTTCTTTTTGAGATGGTAAAATATTCTTAAACCAAGTATGGTCATAGTTGCTCTGAGTATACTAGAAAACCATTGAATTCTATACTTTAAATGGGTCAACTGTATGGTATGTAAATTATATCTTAACAAAACTGTAAAACAAACGCAATTCCCTCTAGAATGCTAACTTATTTATCCAATTAATTTTCAACTGGGGGCTATCTGACAAGGAGTTCCAATTAACTAACCTGGAATGATAGAATTCAGAATATTTATTTTACATTTCAACAGAGGAGAACTGGGTGGAGGTGGAAATGTCTGGAGCATTCATGCAGCTCAGACAGGGAAAACCTAGATAGGACACTGCAGACAGTAGAGAGTAGAGCAAAATCAGCATGATTCCAGGGAAAGATGTACTAAGGAAAGCCCAACTCCAGCAGAGACAAATGCCACATACGTCACTACTTGGCCTAGAAGGGGACCTGTTCAGAAGTTGCATCCTTGCCAAATAATTTTCATGTAGCCTTTAGTTACTGCTGAAGATAACTTTCTATTTGTGAGGAGATAAGTAATCTACAAATACCTTTTTTCTAGCAGAGAAAACCTGCTCTGCAAACTGGAAGAAGGGAAAATGTGATGACAATGTTCTGAGGAAGGAAATGACAGCATTTTAATCTGTCTTTAATCCTGTTACTAGGGGTCAGGTGGTGCGTCTTATCCAGGACATAGAAAGCAGGGATGGAGCAGTCTTTTTTTAGGGTAATATATTTTCCTTTCATAATCGTGGCACAAAGAAAAATCCATTTGGTGTAAAATGGCAAGAAAAAGAAAGAAAAGGCATACAAATTGGAAGATAAGAAGTGAAACTATCTTCGTTTGCAGATGAAATAATCATCTATGTAGAAAACCCTAAAAAAAAGCTACTAGAACTAATAAATGAATTTTGCAAAGTTGCAGGCTAAAAGGTCAATATAGAAAAATCAGTTGTATGTGTCTATATGCTAGCAAGGAACAATAGGAAACTTATCTTTTTTGAAATACCATTAATAGCATGAAAAAAAGTGAAATCAATAAATCTGATTTTAAAAAGGTGTGTAGACCTATACACTGAAATTATAAAACATTGTTGAGAAGAATTGAAGAAGATCTTAATAAATGGAGGGATATGTCATGTTCATAGATCAGAAGCCTCAATATTATTAAGATGACAATTCTTCTCAAATTGATTGATAGACTCAAGCCAATCCCAGTCACAATCCCAGCAGCCTTTTTTGTAGAAATTGACAAGCTGATTCTAATATTTATATGGAGGACAAAGGACCTTGCATAACCAAACAAATCTGAAAAAGAACAAAGTTGAAAACTTACACTGTGTGATTCAAGACTTCTTATAAAGGTTATAGTAATCAAGACAGTATGATATTGGCATAAAAGGCAAGAAAGGATAATCTTTCTAATAAATGGTGCTCGAATAATGATTATGCATATGCAAAAAAATTTACTTTGATCCATATACAAAAATTAACTCAAAGATCACGAGCCTAGATGTAATACCTGAAAACTATAAGACTTCTACAGGAAAACATAGGAGAAAATTTTTGTGACTTTGGGTTGTGCAAGCTTAGAGTTGATGCCAAAAGCATGATAAAAAAAAAGTGTTAAATTGGGTAGATACCCAGAAGAGGGATTGCTGGACCATACGGTAATTCTATTCGTAATTTTTTGAGGAACCTCCACACTGCCTTCCATAGCGGCTGCACCAGTCTGCATTCCCACCAACAGTGTATGAGGGTTCCTTTTTCTCCACAGCCTCTCCAACACTTGTTGCTATTTGTCTTGTGGATGATAGCCATTCTAACTGGTGTGAGGTGATATCTCATTGTGGTTTTTATTTGCATTTCTCTGATGATTAGTGATTTTGAGCCATTTGTGATAAAATGGATGGATCTTGAGATTATTATGCTAAGCGAAATAAGTCACACAGAAAAAGTCGAGAACCATATGATTTCACTGATATGTGGGATATAAAACTGAAAGCATCAAAGGAACAAGACAAACAAACAAATACTCATACACATAGACAATAGTTTAGTGGTTACCAGAGGGTAAGGGGAGAGGGGAGTGGTAGATGAGGGTAAATGCAATCAAATATATGCTGACTCTGGGTGGTGAACACACAATGTTATATACGGATGATGTATTACAGAATTGTACACTTGAAACCTATGTAATTTTACTAAACATTGTCACCCCAATAAATTTTAACTTAAAAAATGTTAAATTGGACTTTATCAAAATTTAAAACTTCCGCTCCTCAAAAGACATCAAGAAAATAAAAAGACAAGCCATACGTTGGGAGAAAAAGGTATGCAAAACTCCGACAAAGAATTTGTATCTAGACTATATTAAGAACTCTTATAACTCAAAATAAGACAAACAACCCAATTATTTTTTAAATGGGCAATATATTTGTATAGAGTCTTCACCACAAAAAGATACACCAACAGCAAATGTGAAAAACGGTGCTCAACATCATTTATTACTAAGAAAATGCAAATTAAAACCACAGAACATCACTTTATATCCACTAGAATGGTTATCGTTATAAGAGACGACTGACTATAGCAAGTGTTGCAAGAATGTAGAGAAACTGGAATCCTAATTCAAGGCTGGTGATACAACCATATTGGAAAACAGTTTGGCAGTTTCTTAGAAAGTTAAACATACACCTATCATGTGGCCCAGCCATTCCACTCCTATTACCCAATAGAAATGAAAGCATATGTTCACACAAAAACTTATACAAAAATGTTCATGACAGCTTTCTTTGTAATCACCAATAACTGAAAACAACCCAAATATCCCATAAAATGGAATACTACCCAACAATAGGAGGTAACAAAGTAATGATACACAAAAAGGTCACACATGAGTCTCAAAATAATTATACTGAGTAAAAGAAGCCAGACCAAAAGAGTACATTGTTTGATTACACTTACATATAAAAGTGCAGAAATGCAAACTAATACACAGTGATAGAAAGCAGGTTAGTTTGAAAGAAATGGATTTAAGTAAAGCAGCATTACTAACAAATTGAGTGCTATAAAAAGTTATTCAAAGATGATTATCACATCATAGGAAAAATCTATATTTGCATTTTGAGGAAGCAAACAATAAAATATCTTGAAGGATGTACAGGAGTTTACCAGGTGTATAATCAGGAAAAGAGTATTGGGTGAACAAGAGAAAAGTTGTTGTTTAACATAATATTCACAACATCTATACTTAACACTTCGAGGTCAGAGATATGCCAAGGGAGATTTCTTATAACTGTGTACCTCTAAGGGAATAATAGAATCGTAAACTGTTGATATCAATGGTGAGTTAAGTATTTTTCTTCACTATCCACTATATATTATGGGGGATTTAGCAGAGGAAATTACAAAGTGTGCGTAAGGGTAAGATATGAATGCTTCAGCGATCACATAATTCAGTTATGGAGGTAAAACCACTATTGGAAACTACAGTCAGAATTCTGAAATGCACTTCTCTACATAGAGATGCATACACGTGTTCAAACCTCATGTTCTAAGTGGAGATGCTATTGATGTTCACAAGCTAAAAGAAACTAAGATAGGCTGTGTCCAGAGTGACTTCAAGTAGAGAATGGGATCTGAACTAGAAGTTAGACGTTGAAAAAAATGGAGAGAAGAAAAATATCAGGAATAGAACAGCAAAAATATCCCAGAACTGAATGGCATAGGAATGAAAATAGAAAAGATTACAATGTCCAACAAAATCAATGAAAAAATGTTCACCTTTGAAGAAATCTTTTAATTATATAAAAAATATGTTGGTACACCAAGCAAAACAATACAAATCTAGCTATTCTAGAGAGTTGAAAACAACAAATAAAAAGACATAATAGTCCAATGGAACAAGAATTAGACTGCTAAGTTATAAAACAGTCATGGGGATGTAAAGTACAGCATAGGGAATATAGGCAATAATATTGCAATAACTATGTATACTGCCAGGTGGATACTAGACTTATCGAGGTGATCACTTCATAAGTAACAAAAATGTGTAATCTCTATGTTGTACACCTGAAACTAATATAATATCGTGTGTCAACTGAAATTGAAAATTTTTAAAAAGGAGAAAAATATCTAAAAAAGCATTAGATAGCTAAGAAATTTCTTCAACTAGCTATTAAAAGATAATGGGGAAACCACTTCAAAGTTTAAGGGAAGGTAATTTTGAACTAATAATTCTATTCCCACTTATCTTTTTTTTTTTCATATCAAATCTTAGGATTTTGTTTCCCCCGCCCCCCCTCCCCAGTGGAACTAAGGAATAAAACAAGAACAAAAACTGAAGGAAAGAGTGGTTCCAACTCAGGCCAGTATTAAAGGAAATCCCATAACATCTGGTGCTCCATCCAATTTGGGATTTTTTCCCCCAGTAAATTCAGATTTTTTTGTAGTCTGTACTCAAAAACAAAAGAAATATTTGGTTAGTTCTGGTCAAAAACTCTTAAATAACATATTGATAGCCATAATCACCAATCCTTGGCTGTCAGAGTACAGCTATGTTATTTTATTTTATGTTTTATTATATCATAATATTTTATGATATTGTATCTCTACCTAAATAAAATGCCTTAAAATTTAAAAAAATAATAGAATACCAGTGTCTGCATTAATTAGGATATATGCAAATTGTTATAACAATAAAACCTCAAAATTCAGACCCTTAAATGTCTCACAGAAGCTGTCTCCCAGAACAGTCTACTATGGATGGTCAGTTAGGTCACACCAGGGTTACCTTCCATAAGGATCTCCAGGCACCCAAGCTTGTTTATTTTCACTGCTTTGCGCTCCTCCCAGGTATCTTCCCCACCTGCTTAATAGAAGCTGGCTCACTAAACCACATTTGTTTTCTTTGGCAATGAAGAAAGAAGGGAAATAGATGACCATCATTTTCATTTTTAAAATTTGAGATCTTAAGCTGCTCGGACACCACTGGCTTGAATTTAGTCACGTGGCCATATCTACCAGTAAGACAGGCTGGAGAGGGAAGTTTCTAGCTTTGGATAGGGTTCTATGGCTAGATGGAATAAGGGCAGAATAGGTAATGGAGGAAAATTAGAAATCTGTCATAGGAGAAAACCAGTAAATACTTAAAAACAGAAAAAAGTAAAGTGGTTTCTGGAGGGGTGAAGGGTTAGGGAGAGAATGAAGGGTAAAAGAAACTCTTAATTTTCAGAATTAAACTGTTCTCTGGTATTTTATATTTAAAAATCATGCTGTATGTAATAATTTTGCTATGTTTAGAAATTAAACCACAAAACAATTTGTAACATTAGGAAACATGGGGGGAAATGGAAGGAGAGTGAGCAAAGACATACAGTCAAGGTAAAATCATTTACATTTAAAAATATATAGTGTTGGGCAGTTGGATGGCTGAGTTGGTTAGAGCGCGAGCTCTGAGCTGTGGGGGTTGCCAGTTCAATTCCCACATGGGCCAGTGAGCTGCGCCCTCCACAACTAGATTGAAGACAATGAGCTGCCACTGAGTTTCCAGAGAGGCGGCCAGATGGCTCAGTTGGTTAGAGCCCAAGCTCTTGACAAGAAGGTTGCCGGTTCAGTTCCCGCATGGGATGGTGGGCTGTGCCCCCTGAAACTAACATTGAGAATGGCGACTGGATTTGGAGCTGAGCTGTGCCCTCCACAACTAGATTGAGGGACAACGACTTGGAGCTGATGAATCCTGGAGAAACACACTGTTCCCCAATATTCCCCAATTTAAATATATATATATTTCTTTTACATATATATTTCTTTTATATATATTTCATATATATAAAAAGTTGTGTTATGTCAGGGCACATGTTTATATATATATAGTGTTGTAGGAGTTTCTGATACAAACATTGACATTCAGAGCTTTGGATAGTGTTTATAGAAAGAAATAGAGAGATTCCTAATTTTCCTGAGATTATAATAAAAGAGAAGTGCTCCTTTTTCTCCAACACCTACAGCATGGTCACTTAACATTTTTAAATCTTGAAGAGCTATAAGAGAAAAAGAAAAAATCGAAAGAAAATAGCTTTCAGGTTTTACAATTCAGAGTTCTTTCCCTAGTCCCCCCAAAAAAATTGACCGTGGGAGATAGGCCTCGAAGTTGTGTTATGTCAGGGCACATGTTTATGTGAACGTGGTGAGAGGAAGAGAGGGCATGGAAACTCTTTTAAATAATATAAATTCATGTTTGGCTTTTGTTTCTTAAAATAAGTTACTATTGTTAACTAATTTCCTCCTATTTGTGTTAGACACATTGTTTGAGTGTTTAAATAGTAATGTGAAATTTCAAAATAAAATGAGAAACTAGACAAAAAAATAGTAACAACAATTAGAAGCCAGACAAAAAAAGAGTATATAGTATAATTATATTTATGTATAGCAGTGTAGAAAATGCAAACTAATACATGGTGATAGAAAGCAGATTAGCGGTTGCCTCAGTACTGGGGTAAAGGGAGGCGGTAAGGAAAGAGGGAATTACAAAGACACATGAGAAAATGTTTGGGGTGATTGATAAATTAATTATCTTAACTGTAGTGATAATTTCAAGGGTAAATACATTTGTCAAAACTTATCAAATGCATGCTTTAAGTATGTGCAGTTTAAAATCCATCAAAGTAAACCTTAAAGAAGGTCTATTTTAAAAGGCCCAAGTACAAACATGACATTTTTAAAATGAGAGAATATGCTATTAATTACATTCTACTCCAAGCACCCTAAGCATCTGTTTAATTTTACAGATCATTAGGTTTAATGTAGTTGCTCAGATGAACAAGACAAAAACTCATAGACACAGACAACAGTTTAGTGGTTACCAGAGGGTAAGCGGGGAAGGGGGTGGTAGATAAGGATGAAAGGGTCAAATATATGGTGATGGAAGGAGAACTGACTCTGGGGGGTGAACACTCAGTACAATATATAGATGATGTATTATAGAAATGTACAGTTGAAACCTATATAATTATATTAACCAATGTCACCCTAATTAATTAAAAAATATTAAATAAAATAATTGTAGTTGCTTCTTGCTTAAATAGAAATATTTTTCAAATCTGTTAAACCAACTAACAACATACACTAAATTCTCTATAAGCAAAAAAGGGGCAAACCATTACAGTGAATTAGTTTGGTGTAAAGAGCTAAGATCCTTCGTTGGACATTAAGTGTATCTCTCACTCCAATTTCCAATTATTTGGTTCTAAGGGTAAAATCCAATTATCTCTTCGAAATCTTCAAAATCAAGACCTATGTTGAAATACTCGTTTTACCTAATTTTCAAAAATATAACAAATGAAATATGTACTCTTTACCATGACAGTAGCAGTTACATAAACATTGTTGCAATCTCAATGTGCTGCCCAAGCCTTTCAACTTTATGAGGTCCCTTTCCAATAATACCACTCATAGCAACTGGATTTTAAAGTCAATTATTCTAGGAATGCTTTATTTTTCTTTTGTTGAGTCCTATTCAATACTGTCTCTTGAATTTATAAACACAAGAGCAAAGCAATGAAAAGGCATAATCACATCTAAATGACTGGTTATGATTCATTGTTTCCTCTTTGCTATTTAAGCAGCAGCCATCTTGATATTCTGATCTATTTAAAAATAAATGTCAAATAAAAATCCAGGTAGTAGAAATCATATTTTGATAAGTTATAAACTGTCATCCTCATTCATCTTCAGTTCCTTTTCTCTTTGGAATTTGCCACTCCTAGCCTATGCTCTATACACAAAAGGCCAGGTCAATGGATTTCCATTTAAAAAGTAAAAGAGGGGGCCGGCCCGGTGGCTCAGGCAGTTAGAGCTCCGTGCTCCTAACTCTGAAGGCTGCCGGTTCGATTCCCACATGGGCCAGTGGGCTCTCAACCACAAGGTTGCCAGTTCAATTCCTCGAGTCCCGCAAGGGATGGTGGGCTCTGCCCCCTGCAACTAAGATTGAACACGGCACCTTGAGCTGAGCTGCCTCCCGGATGGCTCAGTTGTTGGTTGGAGCGCGGGCTCTCAACCACAAGGTTGCCAGTTCAATTCCTCGACTCCCACAAGTGATGGTGGGCAGCGCCCCCTGCAACTAAAAAATTGAACACGGCACCTTGAGCTGAGCTGCCGCTGAGCTCCCGGATGGCTCAGTTGGTTGGAGCCTGTCCTCTCAACCACAAGGTTGCCGGTTCGACTCCCGCAAGGGATGGTGGGCTGTGCCCCCTGCAACTAGCAACGGCAACTGGACCTGGAGCTGAGCTGTGCCCTCCACAACTAAGACTGCAAGAACAACAACTTGAAGCTGAACAGAACCCTCCACAACTAAGATTGAAAGGACAACAATTTGACCATTGTTCCCCAATAAAATCCTGTTCCCCTTCCCCAATAAAATCTTTAAAAAAAAAAAAAAAAAAAAGTAAAAGAGGAACTTATTGCTTAACAGTGTCTGATAGCCCCCAAATACAATCAAGAGATATAAATGGACTCCAAAATTTTTTTTAATTAAAAGGTGCTAATACATTGTGCCACCTTAAGAAATTTTTTTAAAACTCAAATATATAAATATATGTAATATTTGATATTAAATTTTTCATTTTAAAAACACTTGCTTTGGTAAGGGGAGAAGAGGGGAAGAACAAAATAAAGGAAAATAAAGGAGAAGATAAAGTAGCTGCTCAGACTGACAGTTGATATAGCCCATTGCCTGAAACATAGTAAGTACTAAATAAATAGTAAGTGCTAAATAAACATTAGCTGAATGAACAAGTCTGATTTCACTATCATTTCATCATGTATCTCCACTTTAGTTTACCAGCATCACATCCATATTATGGCTTTTTATTGGCTCTTGAGCAGCAGAAAGCAAAGTTTGGGAGTCCTCCAAATATCTAAGGGATATATTATGGTCAATTAAGCAATTTTGGTTAGTAAATATAGGAAATAGAGCATGAATTCACATAATAAAAAGGGACGATATCCAAAATAATACTGTTTGATTACAAAAGAAAAGAAGAAAAGAAAACACTAGTTTTGTTGCTTTAGGGTCCATTCCATCCTGAGAAGTGCCATCAGTTTCAGACGTAAAAAGTTTTATGTGTACCAACTAGAGAGTAACCAGCATGAGTCTACAGAATGTCTACACTACAAAATACTGAAATTGATTTTATTTTCATGCATAAAATAGCTAATCAATCAAGGAAGTAAATATAGCTTGGTAAATATATTTTGTGGGTATACTTAGGCATATTACTATAATGAAGAAGTAAAAATTATATTTATCCAGTAACATAAACTGGTATCTTTGAAGTGCTTAAAGACTTGAACTGTTTCCTCTCAAAATAGTGTAAACTTTCCTCTGAAGCTGTATAAATACTACATTTTTGGCAAGTTATTTTTCCATAGTTAGTAGAAAGATATTTGGCTCAGTTCCTGTCTAACTTATCACAAATTTTGAATTATAATATGATACAACAAATGTGATAAAACTATGTTTGAAATTCCTTCCAGAGCCCAAGAATTTGGATGTTCACTTACCTCGTACTTGAAAATACTTCACGTGGTTTGCCAGCGCCTCTGTAACACTTTCATCTGGGCAGATTTTCACTCCATTAGAAAACAGAGTAGATCGTCTTCTTCTTAGCAACCGCTGTCTCTCAGCTTCTCTGTGGTCCAGAGGTTGTTTCTTTTCCATAGACAGAGAAGGGTCTGTGGATTCTGAGTCAGTCAGGAGAAAAGAAACTGCGCTCTTGGGTTCTTGGATTTTTTCTAAAGGTAAGTAGGTTTGTGCAACAGAGTGAAAGCATAAACAAGGCTTCTGATAATAAGTGAAGATACAGTATGAAAGGTGACAAATAAAGAAAAACTGGCATTTGTGCCACATTTGGATTTTGAAGTCAATCTCAGATTACAGACATGCATGCCTAAGGAGGAGTGAAGCATTCAATCTATTTTCCTTTTAATTCCTACTCCTTTATTTCAAGATTGTTAGTTATTGAAATCAAGTGTATTATCTACTTTCAATACAAGAAATAAAAGGAAGCAACGTTTGATCCACGAATTACTAATGAAGAGGAAAACCAAAATCATTGGAGAGATTCTAACAATTTAAATGAAGCAATGTCAAAGATTAATAGAGTAAGTAGTATTTAATTCAATTTCTTACAGCAGTCACATCAAATAAAATTATTTTTAGAGAGAATATAATACAGATATAAAGAAAGATAAAAACAATGTAGATTTTTAAATACCTGTTAATGATGAAAGAGTTTCTTCTATCAGGACGAATATCAAAATACCCAAAGAAATCTTTCCAAAATGTGGAAACATAATCATTTGGCCAAAACCAAAGAAATGAGGAGAGGCCAAAATCTTTGAGCCCCAATGCCCCGAATCTTCCAATACCAAATTGTTACAGGAAAGGTCTACCATTTAAAAGTTTATGTTTGAGAACTGACAAATATTCCAAAACCATTATAAATGAGCTTAAATAAAAACAGTGTCCTTTCAAAGTACCTCTCACTTTTCTGAAACAACCAGCATGCTATGAAAGCAGGAGAGATAAGCTAATTAGAACAGATGGGGAGAGACAATTTCTTTATTCTAATCTGGCCGGCTAAGCTCTTTACTAACACTCTCCTTGCCTTTAACAAGCAGTTCATTTAAAAATAATGTTTCATACATAATTCACTAAGTTTTAACAATTTTTCTGAGTCTGTTAGTCAAACCTGCTAAATTCACAGGTTCTCTGGGTTCTTCTAGGACCTACAATGAAATGCACAGACTGATGATACCAATCTAATTCCGAAGTACAGAGCTGCATGCAAAACAAAATTAGTTTTCTTGGAGATGTTTCTCTTTATAATAAAGCTACTGTCCTTAAATTTCTCTCCTTGATAAATAATAGAAAATCTTTCACTATAACCACTTACTATGTCTTCTTCCTGATCTACAATATGGGATAGGGGTAGAAAAGCTAACTCATGATAGAGCTGCCGTGAGGATTGAATTGGGATTGAAAATGCTTAGAGTAGTGCCTGGCACATACTAAGCACATAATATAAGTGACAGCTATGTGATCCTAACTTTGTTGCTTAATTTACTATTAAACATGGGGCCCAGTGTGTTTATTGATATGAGGAACTGTTGACCAAGAAAGGATAGCCTTTACCACAATAGGATCAGATAAAATTCTTTGTACTAGAACAGTTGTTTTTATCAAATAAACTTAGTAGAAAGCAATTTAGTTAAAATCCTTTTGGAAGCTAGGATTTACTATCAAATAGCAATTCTTTAAAAAAAAACGTTTTGTAAAGATCTGAAGCACATTTCTCTTGAGAATCCTAAGATAATTGGTAGCTAAATCAGCCTCAGTGTTTTATATTTTAGGAAAAGCACAAGTATATTTTTCAATACAGCCAGCCTCATACAAACTACATTTTCAGCCCTTAGATAAGCTAACACATCTGAATAACTATTAAATACATGTGCAAAATGTTGGTAAGAATTTTATTTGCCAAACTTTATTGTTGAGGAACTTGTGTACTCCCCAAAGAAATTAGGTATGATGTCTGTTTATATCACAGAGAAAAATTAGGCAATATGAAGTTTTTGTAAACTAATGTATACTATTTGTCTTTTATTACAAGTGTTCATAAAGTTTTAAGAGGTTTCAAACTTTGGAATTTTTTTTTTAGACGTTTATCATTTATATCCCTCACACTGTGTAAACCCCCCTCTCCCCATCCACTATCCCTCTGATATCGCACAGCCATTACATTTTCACTGTCTCTATTCCTAATACTGTACGCCGCTTCTTGTAAGTATATACATACACATATATATAATTATAGTTGACATTATTGTTCAGCTTCAGCTTCAGGTGTACAGTGCAGTGATCAGGCATCTACATCATCCCTGAAGTGGTGGAATTCTCTTTTGTTCAAGCTCCAGAATGGAATAAATTTTCCCTAATTTCTTTACTTAAAAACTTTAAAAATGTTATGTTTTATAAAATATAGTTTGAGATTTCAGAAACCCGTACTTAAAAAAAAAAATAGTATGAAAACTTCAGCTGGGTTCATTTGCTTCTAAATAGGTTTATCATTTCATAAATCTATTTTAACTTGACATTTAATGTACTGTAACTTTTAACTGCTGCTTTCTTAGAATAACTGTACCTATGATATAAAGCAGTAGGTGACGACTACCATAACGCTGAGCCATGGGAAACAAGGTTAATTCCAACTGGAAAAGTAAAAGGGGGTTATTCAGCTAGGCTTTGAATGGCCCGGGGGGCATTTCAGTGGGCAGAGGCGAGGGTGGTTAGTGGGAGAGAATAGGAGTTAGGAAAGAAACCCTGGTCATAATCAATAAGGTGGAAAAATATACTGTTTGTAGAGAAAACAGAAACATATTTGCTACAGCAGGAATGGGAGCATAAGGTAAATAGTTTGGGAACGAAGGCAAAAAAGGTTGAGGTCGATTATGAAGTACCATGAAAGTCTTATCTAGAATTTTGGATTTTTCCTATAGATGAAAAGATTATCTAATGTTTAATTACTCAGAAAAAGAATATTCCTTCAGTTTTTATTTATGGAGATTCTTTTTAAGAAATATTTCAAAAAGCTCATCTGATGATCCTTGAACCTTACGCTTCCAGAAATGTTCCCAAAATTATAAGCAGATAAGAAACTAAACAAAACTCTGTGCTTTGGAAATAACAAGTACCAGTTTCCTTCATCCATATCTTAATTCTCAATCAGTTGCGAATCATTACTGACTCAGCAAAATCTTCTGAGTATTAATTATATGTTACTAACATACTAAATACAGGAAATGCAAGATGTTGCAGTCTTGTAGGAGCTTGTAGTCCAAAGGGAAAACATGTATACAAATAATGAAATAAAACTGATACGAGAAATATAAACAAATTGTTATCAGGGAAAAGAGCGAATGAATTATTCCATTTGAGCAAGTGTGGGGCTGGTGACATTTGAGCCAGATTATGAAAACTACCAGGTTCACAAAACATAGTGAAAGGGTGTTCTAGGAAGAAGGGACAGCATGTACAAGGTCTGAGGTGTGGAGGTACAACATTGCAACATCTATTTCACACAACCACTTATGACCTTGCATTCAAAGTGACATAACCTAGCTCATTTACTTTATATTAGAATACAGCTCGGAAAACAGTGTTACCATGATAGACAAGTACAACACATCTTCAGCTGGAGTCCTTATAGGTGTCCTGACCCCGATTTCTCCAGTCCCCAAAAGTAAAACACTCAGTTATAAGAGAAGAGGCCACCTGGGTGGGTGCAGACCACACCAGCGTTAGGGAAGCCTTATCCACACAGAACCATGTCTTAACAGCCACTGGGCAGTTTCCAAATTTCCACAAGGACAAGGCCAGTTATAAGAGACTCCACACAGGGAAGCAGGGGCCTGTGTTTTCCAGAAAGGTTTTATACGGTCTGGTCAAGCAGGCCTTCAGAATATGCACATCCACTCTCAGTTCTCCCAGTTCAGACACAGTTTCACCATTTAAAAAAATGTTGAATACAGCTGACATTTCACATTTATTTTAGCTCAGTATATTTCCAAAGAAACAGTATTGAGAGAAAGAAAATTCAGGATAATTTCCTATGAATAAAAGGCTTAAGTTTCGTGTTAAGCCAAAAGTAATTAAAGTATAAATTAATAATTTTATATGACCAAAAAGTACGTGACAGTAGAAAGCTGAGGATAGAATATAGGTTGAAACCAGATTAAAAAGGGCTCTCTCTATATGATAAGACTAAACCTATTTTCCCCCTAATGTAAAAAGAAGCTGATTTTAAGAGGTATTAAACTGTTTCTAAGTCCTAGTTAAGTAATTGGATATGACTAAAAACGAAACAACAAAGAAACCCTACCTTTTTCTTTTTATCCCAAGACTTGTGAATTATAAATAATATTATCTTCTCTAGGAAAGCTTCTTCCCTGTGCACTGACAACCCTCTTACTACTTCTCTAACACCCCTCACTACCACACATGTGCACACATACACCCCGAGGCTGAACTGCCTCTTGTGCTCCCAAAGAAACTATGATTGTTTTCACCAGAGAATATTAAGACAGTTCATATGTCTACTTTTCTCGTTAAGACTATAAATGACTCAGAAATAAGAGCTGTCGTTCATTTTATTGTACCTGGCAAATTACCTGCTAAGGGTAGATACTTCAAAAATGTTCCCTGAACTGACAATCAAATTAAGTGTATGCTTGTTAAAACAGGAAGAAAAAATAATCTAAGCATCAGTTACATGATATGCACTGCCTATCGCACTATTCAAAATTTATTTCTAAGAGTGGCTCACATTTCTTAAGAAAAACATTACATCTCAATTTAATGAACTGGAAACATGTTTAATATAAAATGTTGATATTCTCAAAGCATTATTTCCACATGAATTTAGGAAAATGAATTTTAAACAGTCTTCAAAACATGATAAAGGACAGTGAGTGGTATCTTTGAAAAACACACAAAACAAAAAAGTTAAGAAATCACAAGAAGATGTATTATATACTTGCTTTCCCAAAATTAGATGTACAAAATTAATAGTCACCTAAAAAAGTCCCCTCCCACATACACACAAATTGGGAATGAAACATATTATTATAAGCATCTTTACAGGAAATTTCCAAAAGACAAATATCTTTAACAACATAAAGATGGTGTCAAGATTAATAAAAGTTTAAGAACACTGAGGCTTAACTAATAATCTCAATTCACATGATTTTGAAATAAAATGTTCCTATTTTTAGCTTTACCTTAAATTGTCTCTGCTTCAGTTTTATATACAGTTACAATGTAAGTCCAAGAGATGCTTAAAGCACAAGATTAAAATGATATTCTTAAAAAACATTATTCTTATTTGACAAAATACATTTTAATTGTCCCTCAAAATATTCCTGATAACATTAGAAGGTTGTGAAGTATTTATATAATACCACAATCATCACATGAATTCAGAACTGTTACCTGAACATTGAGTTAAAAAGAATCAACCTCCATGAGGATTACAGATCTCTAAAAACTACACTTTAAAAATATAAAAGCAATGAGAGTAATCTGGCTTTGCAAATGAATACTGGGTAATAGAGCTATAAAATTATATATTTAGTTCTAACAATAAATAAGAATTTGAGGGTAATTTTTTTAAGTTATGAGGACATCAATTTTACCTTCCATACTTATATAAACTGTGTACATATATTCTGGGGTAAAGTAAGTGTCAATATATAGCTATACTTCAAATAAACTAAGTTGAGCTACATATATAATTTTTAAAAACCTATTTTGGACAGCTAAATATTTTTGTTTCAATTTTTACCCTGAATGAACTAAATTCTCAGATTTCCCACATATGACATCAAAAGATGGAAAAAAAAATTACAGCAGAATAATGGTTTCATTTAGCAATTGAGAAAAATAAGCTGCGCTTTGAAAGACTGATTTTTTGTCATCTTCCTAACATTATGTCTTCTTTTACACTATACAGAAGGGATGCCGTAAATGGCATTTTCTGAAGCCTTGATACTAAATCCTTAAAAAAACAAAAAAATACACAGTATTCATACTGCATGCTTGAGCTGCAAAGAATAGAATTACAATATAATGTGACTTGTCAACAAATTTGACAAGCACTGGGGCTGGCACCAGGGAGAACCTAACTCCCCCTCAACTCCCAGTTATGTGGAAGTACAGATCACATAGTTTTATTATCTACAAAAACATTCCCACATTACATATGCTATTGCATAATCCAAGCATATTTAATCAGAAAAATATCAAATATTTATGAAATTTTAATTTCTATCTAATAAGTTTATGTATATTACCCCCATTTCTGTTCCATCAGATCCCAACAATTCTAATAATATACCTTATATATTTTAAATAATGTTCAATGACTTATAAAACTACTGCACGTTATTTTCTTCTCTGTGAGCTGCCTAACACAAATACTGGTAAGCAGCTTTCCAATAATCGTATAGAACATCTGTGCCATGTTTATACAGATTAACTAGCTACTGCTGCCCTTCTGTTGCTGTAAATGAAGTTTCAAAATGAGCTCTCGAATATCTTCCCGTTTGGTCTTTATTACATGACGAGGAAACCATTTCTCTAAATGAATTGGAAGTTCAAAGTTAACAATAGGGTCCTAGAGAGAGAAAAGAAAGAATGCAATCACTTTAGCAGTGTAATTCAAATTTGTTTTAATTTCATTTTTAAAAGAAATGAAAAATTGCTAACTGTATTTAAATAGCAGATTTACTGAGATATCATTCGCATACCATACAATTCACCTAAAATATTCAGTTGAATGGTGTTCAGTATATTTGCAGAGTTGAGTAAGTATCACCACAATCAATTTTAGAACATTTTCATTAAGCTGCTAACTTTTCATCAAAATTAAATACTGTCTGTTCCGTTACAATGCTGTTTTGGTGAATAGTGCAAACAGAATTAATAAATAATGATCCAGCACAATGCAGACGGCAGGTTGGTTTGAACACAATTTTTTTTCAATATGTTAATATTTTGAATCTATTAAAACAAAGGGAAAGCCTTAACAGTAAATGAAGAATCCTCCAGAAATGCCTTGTTTTAGTGCAAGAAACAGCCAATTTTATGGCTTCAAAGATGCTGTATTTTCTATCATATTAAGCTTAACCAGGAAGTTGCAAGTTGCAACTGCAAAGACCTTACCCCGTGTTTAAAAAAATAATTGCTGAAGAGGGTCATGTATATAAATTTGATGAAACTATTGGAATCCAGATGTAAGAAGGACTTACATCTTGAAGAAGGAATTAAGAGTCCCAGATATAATGCTGAAAGGATGGACTAACTGTCATTCTAGGAGCAAATGTCAGCAGAGATTTAACTACTCCATTTCAAGTATTTTTATTAGAAATAATATTGTTTTTGTTAAGGTTCAGTTACAAGTTCTACATGTTTTGAGTGGTCTACCCCAAATCTATTTCTTTTTGCCATCTTAGCTCAGTTCCATTAGTGCATAAATTTGTAAAACACAAGGTTTGGTTTTTTAAGTTTTTCCTTCAGGAATCTTAAATAGTGCTAAGGTCCTTTATTAGAAGATATTCTACTGACTGAGGCTATACAAAGTAGAATTATGTAACAGACTCAGAATATGTTATGTAATAAGGCACTTTGAATATTCTAAAATCAAAATCAAATCTCTTTGGAAAGAGTATTAGAAGACCAGAATTGTCACCCTATAATGAATTTCCAATATGGAATTAAAAAGGGGGGGAAAAAACCCAACATAACATTTAATGGTTTCCATAATGTGTACCATATTCTACTATTTAGTATCATTCCTCTCTAATTACACCAAAAGTTTCAACTACGTATTATAACCCTCACGCTTTGAAAGTACCTTTAAGGATTTTCCAAGAAACCATATAATCCAGTTCCTATACCTATCTTCATAAATAATACGAGCAATGACTGAAGTAATAAGCTGACAGTTCAAAAAGCAAAGAGTGATTCATTGCTATTTAAAATTTCTTCTTAAATAGATGATCTAGAAAATAATACCCATGCTTGTCATTGTACTTATGCAGCTTATGGTTTTCTGAGCTACTTGAATACATGAGTCTCTCAGCTCTAAAAATTTCTCTTCAAATTTCTGTCTGCCTTACTCTCCCTTCCACCACACGATGTAATCTTTCTGGAAGTCCAATTACATATACATTAGACTTTTTGACTGTATCACACTTGTCTCTTATGCTCTGTTCTCTTATTTGCATTCTTTTTTCTCTATGAGCAAGTTGGACACTTTCCATTGTCTTTTTCTGAAGTTCACTAATCCCATCTTCTGCTCTATCCAGTCCGCCATTAAACCTATCCAATAAATTCTTATTTTCAGATATAGCATTGTACGTTTTTAACGTGATTTTTTCTTAGTAGATTCCATCTCTTCATCTACTTTGCTTGTCTTTGACTATTTTCTTCAACACATTTAATCAAATCATTTTAAAGTTCTGATGTGCTAACTCCAATATCTGGATTATCTGCAGTTCCATTTCTTTTCTTTTCTTTTTTTCTTTCCTGATTACCTGTAATATTTCCTGCTTCTTTGCTTGCCAGTAATTTGTGATTATATGTTGGTAACTTAATAAGAAACTTATTTATATCTTTACATACCTTAAAGAAGCTTTCCACATATTGAAGTAAATATACTCCACAATCACTGCTATTATCTTGTTTAGGAACTTTAGGGCAAAGGTCCACCATGTTTATTTTGTTGAATTCACGATGAGTTTTTCGTTTAACTTCCCACTCTACCTCTAAATACCTTAAATCGTCAAAAAAATAGAATGACTTGAGTAGAAATACCTTTACTATTATGCAACACTTTCACAAAAGTGAAAACACATTTGAGGCTAGGTGTGCTACCTCAAGCTAGACCTTTTGAACAACACAACTTTCACAACTCAAAAACACAGTCATTTATATTACAAAGTAAAACTAACAAATTATTTTAAAACTTTAGCTGCTAGTTTTTTTCAAATCCTACAGTAAATTACAAAATTACATACACACACACAATAAGAATGTAAAAGTTATATTTTCTAAAGTGTTACTTTTGATAACCACTAATATTTGCAATGCTCCTTTGTAAAAGTATGCTTTTTGTTCAGTTGTGAATAAATTCCAAATTTACTTTTGCTATAATCTTTGACAAATACTTGAACATTAACACATAATAGGGGATATGTATTATTGATAAGTTTATAGGCCTCATCTAAACATAATAAAATATAATTCTGATATAGCGTTTTCAGTAATTCTTAAGATAGCTTCAAAATTATTGAGATGTTTTAGGTAACAGACTAAAAGGTAAAACTGTCATTACTTACTCTCGTAAATTCTGAACTGTGTTTTGTATAGAAGCAGCTTTCAAGGAGTCTAGTATGAGAATGCATGGCCTATGAAGAGCAAAGAAAGAAATCAAGATGTACATATTTGTATATAAAGTATATCTAAATATCTGAAATAAATATTATTATAGCACGTACCTACCTTTTACACATTTTCTTTGGTGTCGACATATTCTTCTCAGTATTCTGAAATAACATGAATTTTTATAACTTTGCAATTAAAGCTAATTTGAATAAATCAATATTCAGTTACTCTTTAAAATTAAAATTTCAAATAAGAGTTCTTCTCATCAACTGAAGTGAGCTAATTTTATTTTTCAAAATTCATTCATTAGTTTATATAGTTTATATAGTTTTACATGTGGCCTCAGAAAGCTATGGACCTTTAATATACTATGTCCTAAAAAATAACCTGGAACTTTAATTACTTCTATTCAAAGCTATCATCTTAAGCGAGTTTAACCTGTGCTTACATACTCAGACATTCTCTACCTCAGTATGTCAGTAAAGACACATTTCTTCCCTCTGCAGCACAAGAAGCAGAATATTCATGTGCAGTAAAGAAAATGAGATGGCTGTTTTGTTGATACATTTGAGAAACAACAGAACAAACTTAAACAGATTTCTTTAAAGCAGAGCTTCTCAGAATCTTTATTATTCTAATGTAACTGTGAATCTCTAAGACAAGAATAGCACACAGGATTTACCCAACTTAAGTGACCTTAGGATCCTTTTTTATTATAAACTGCATCATAGAACAAGTGTTTCAAGGAACCCAATTTGGGAAACCCGGCTCTAGAAGCAAGAAGGAACTCCCCTACCCTGCCACTGTGACAGCAGAAAAGAAAACCTTCCTTCTGTCCAACCTGTACCAGTGACAGTAAAGACATAGGACTATGCTAACTGTATGCAGAAAAAAATTCATTAGATGGCTACCTTAATCAGTTAAAGACACCAAATCTAGACCATGCGTACCATATAAAGAAAAGTTAACAGAAACTATCTTAGTCTCAGGAATAATATAGACTGACCTTGAGTCTACTTTGAATAATTTTTATCAACAATTCACAATAATGAAAAATAGAATATAAAATATACTTGCTTAGCTTATTAATTATACTAAGTTCAAGAAAGTGCTGATACAAAGAATAAAAGTAAACCTGACTCACAGAAATTAGAAAAGCAGTCAACAAAGATGATCAGATAAACTACTAAGTAAACAAACCGAAGAAGTTAAAGTGAGCTAAACAGATGCACGGAGAATGCTTAATTTCCCTTGTTCTCTTTCCTACCCCCACAAAATACATTAAGAATCGTAAAGCAGCAAAATTTAATTATGGGCCACCAATATCCATCATAGCCCACCTAGCTATGCCCTATTTTACAGATTCATTCCTTCACATCTATAAATAACACACTTACTTGGGAGTCCGCTGTACCCAAGGATAGTACTGAAGTTGTATGTAGATCATTATCTAGTTAGAAATAACAAAGCAGTTATGAGTATTTTATGTCTAATACAAAGTATTCAGATAAGTTTAAATTCTAATTTGTATGCACAGTAGTATTTAAAAGGAAAAAAATACCTGGAATCTATTTAATTTTTTTTCATAGTTCATGTTATAAATAAAATTCAATCAACAGATAAAACCGACAATGGTCAGCTATTATCAGACAATACATAAACCCCTGAGCCAAAACTTGAAATATCAGTTAGCTGAGCTAGTTTCCTATAAAAGACAATCTTCAAAGATGGATCACTAATCAAAATGTCTGCTGTTCTGGGTGGCCGGATAGCTCAGTTGTTTAGAGCACGAGCTCTGAATGACAGGGTTTCCGATTCGATTCCCACATGGGCCAGTGAGCTGCACCCTCCACAACTAGATTGAAGGACAACGACTTGGAGCTGATGGGCCCTAGAGAAACACACTGTTCCCCAATATCCCCCAATAAAATTTATTTTTAAAAAAAGTCTGCTGTTTTAATGTGGAGCATCGTTAATTTGCCTGGTAATGGTTCTAACCTGTGATCACAGTGTTGCGTAAGTACACTTTTGAAACAGAGAATGATTAGAGAAAAATGAAAATAATCAGTTGTTTTATCAGATGTTTTTTCCTCCCACCCTAGGTTTTGGTCAATATTAATGGTAATGGCTATTATTAATTCTGCTTCCCACTTAGGCTACAGCTATAAGAAACGTAATTTTGGTTTTTCTTCCTTAAAGAAAGTAGGCTTATTTGCTTGCTTAATTAAGGTTATTTGAGTTGTAACATGATAAAAACCATGGAAGAATTATGAGAGACCAAGTATTACCTAGCCAAATTACTAGTGTCAACAAGAATTGTGTTACTTTATATTAAGAAAAAATGTAGATCCATGGCATGGATTTAGACATGTAAGCAAGATTATTCTATAAAAAGTACTATGATAAAACTTGATACAACAGTATAATTTAAGAATTACATTTTGTCTGACATGAGGCTAGGCATCTATCATGAAAATTTCAGACTTCTTATTCTTCTAATAAATTTAATGATAATAAATTACTATCTTTTAAAGTCATATTGTTCCTATAATCATTTCACTGTTGTCATCATTATTAAAAACACCATCTATATTAAGTTTATCACCTATTGTTTTGTTGTCTTGTTGGGATTGCTGAGCCTGAGATTGCTGAGATACAGTTTGTGGAAAATCTTCATACACAGCTTCTTCTAACCAAGGAAAACAAATGACTGCAAGATACCAGTGAGACCTATTGAAAAAGAAACACAATCTTAATAACACAAAATCTAAACAATGTAGAAGAATATGTTCCAGAGCTACAGCAAAGAAAGTAGGTATGACAAACTACATCAATTTTGAAGAAGTTCATTGAAATATCTGACATAATATAGAACACACATTCTAAAACTAAATAAGTAGTAAGACTACTTAGGGTAAAATCTGAGTAATTTAAACATATTTACTTTCATATAGTTAGTGTTTCCTGTTCAGGATTTGCGTTATTAAATAGACAAACAGACACAGCATCACCACTTTTCTATTAGTGCTTAAAGAGCTTATTCTCTTAAATATTTAAAGATTCATCCTAAAATCCTTTTATCTTTTATTTTGAAAATCTTCTCGAGTACAAAAAAAGAAGAAAAAAATCAATGTCTCAGTCATTACAGTCATGTGGGCATTTGTCATTTTAGTTTTTTCACTATACAACATAACCACTGTCAAACCAAAATCCAAGATAAATAACTCATTGTTTTAGCTCTTTAGAAAAAAATTTAAAATAATACCTGGGATTTATGTACCCATACTTTTTACTGATTATTAATCAGAAAATGCCCCCAATTTTTTTCTGTATTCTCTCCAATTTTGTTTTTAAATAATCTGAAATACTCACGACTCATTTACAGGCACAAAGATGTAATCTTTATTAAAGATGTTTATGTGACGAGTCCATGTTCTTACTCTTTTATGTCTTCTTTGTGCCATTCTGGGAATATGAAAGATAAATATATTTGACATATAAAAAATTAAAAATTTAAGATAAGGATTTCAAGAGTCATTTTTATATACTGAACAATGGTAAGTTTAGTTTAACCATTCTTTTCAAGATATGCAACATATAGCACACTAGAAAATTATCTCCTTTAATTAACTCCAAGTTGTTCTTAAATCTGATCACCACTTATAACGATAAATAGAAGAAATGCAACAATTTATAAAATGTTTTATAGATTCCAAAAGTGGCTCCATAACTGAATATAAACAGATATACCATGTTTCCCTGAAAATAAGACCTAACTGGAAAATAAGCCTTAGCATGATTTTTCTGGATGACATCTCTTGACCATAAGACCTAATGTGTCTTTTGGAGCAAAAATTAATATAAGACCCGGTCTTGTTTTCGGGGAAACACGGTACGTATTTATTCTGCTTAGTTCCACTGGGCATGCTATAAAATGTTATCATTAAACCTTAACAGAATTGTCTAAATGTTATGTCTGTGATAAGGGAGGTGTTTTTAAAACTTAATGGAAGTGGAGGAAGGAGGCAGATATTAGATTTTTAAAGATGAAACTCATCTCCCTTCATTTCATATGTAAGAAAACTATAGGATAAGGAGTTAAGTATACCCATCACTTATCAATCTTTCATTTTATTTCTTCACCAAATGCTTATTAAGCTCCTATGAACAAATAATGAAAACCACTCTGCCCTAAAGGAATTTATTTTAAAATGAGGGAGGGGGAAAAAAATCGACAACAAATAACTAAAATATAAGCGTCATAAGGAATTATGTTACAGCATCTAGGAAAGCTACCTATAAAAGGGTTGGTTCACACACAAAAAACAAAAAATAGTTTCTTTTCTTTACATCATCAGGAAAGTTAAGGAAGGAAGACATAAAACCAAGTAGGGTATAGAGAAAAATTTTAGGAAGGTGATGGCATTTAATAGTGGCATAAAGGAGGTTGAGTATAACGTTTGGGTGAGCGATCAGACCTTTGAAGGACCTCTTTCTATGCAGGGAATTAAAATAAACAAATCGCTAAATTCTTACAGACTTATACACCAAGTGATATAGGAAACAGATAGCTTTGTCCCATCCCTATTCATCTGACTACCTAGCCAAACTCACCAGGGGAGACATTAGGAGTAAAACAGGATCCAGAAAGGGCAAAAAGATGTGGTAGTAATTAGGCACTATGTGGAAGATTTACTTCATAAAATAATCCAGAGTCATATGTTTACTGAATTTTCTTATTGCAGAATGACCATTAAAAGATTTTAAACAATTACTTTCAACTAATGCATATTCTGTTAGTTTTCCATTTGAGAATCTTAAGGATAGACACCAGGTTTTCTTCTGTTTTGTTCTGCTGATGTTGGCAGATTTACTGATTATGCTAATTTTATTTGACTGGGAATATACTAGACATAGGATGGGGCAAGGAGAGTAGGAAAGAATATGGGCACCACAATATAATCTCTAACTGTGTAGAAAATCCTCAATTTAATGTCTAATAGTTCTCTCGCCATTCAATAATACACATTATTATCTTTTGTTTTGAATTCCTAGTATGCTCTAAGTACTGACCAAAAGGCACTGGGGATAGAGTAGAAAATAAGACAGATAAAGTCCCTGACCTCATGGAGGTTATAATTTAAAATAAGAAACAGAAAATGAAAAACAAATAAAATAATTAGAAATTGTGTTGTGAAACAAATAAAAAATGCCAAGAGAAAAAAATTCAGTCTGAAAATAGGAAAGAGCTTGGCATATTTGAAAACTGAAAGGAGGTAGGTTGAGTTGAAGTATATGCTGAGGGAAGAATGTTGTGACATGAGTTTATTAGGGAGATAGAGAGAAGCCAGATCTTGCAGGATCTCCTAAATAGTTTGTGTATCATTTAGTCTGCAATTTTCTAACACTAGTCATTTGAACCTTTTGTAGGGAATTTATTGGCCATTAGGTTTATAACACTGGCCACTCAGTGCTTCTGAGTTGTCTCTTTTTTTTTTTTTTACTGATTTGTAGGGATTTTTTTGGGTGAATACTAATTACAAACACATCAGACCAAACATCAGTATGAGCATTTGTACGTGTATGGAGTACCATCTTACTCCAAAATATAATTCATGTAACTTTGTTTTGTATTACTTTTATATATGACCAGGCCTATAATATCTAACATTTCTAATTTTCAACAAAATTTTCAAAAATTTGAAAATATAGCAGAATCTACCTACTTTCATTTTCTCAGCTTCTAGGTAGGTATGCCAAATTCATAATCTCTATATTGACTAATAATCTTAAAACAAAATGTGGGATTAAATGCATGGTACGAAAAATCAGTATCTATATACATACCGTGTTTCCCCAAAAATAAGACCTAGTCAGACAATCAGCTCTAATGCGTCTTATGGAGCAAAAATTAATATAAGACCCGGTGTTATATTTATATTATGTATATTATATTATATTATTATTATATTAAAGACCCAGTCTTATATTACAGTAAAATAAGACCGGGTCTTATATTAATTTTTGCTCCAAAAGACGCATTAGAGCTGATTGTCTGGCTAGGTCTTATTTTCGGGGAAACAGGGTAGAACAGGAGAACATAAGAAATGTTAAATATCAAATTTATTTAATAAATCTTCCCCTTCCATATATCCCTCTCCGTTGACCCTGATTATTAAAAATGTTTTCAAATTGTCATTTTCTCCTTAATTGATCCTGGCAGGACTTGTCCAACAGCACAAGTTCCAAACCTATAAAGACATTCAAAATACAGTTGACCACATGTTACAGTTTGTCTAGGATAGCTCCAGTACACATGTTGCCCAGTGTAGTTAATATTAGAGCCTCGTTTTATTTTCTCAAGTGTCCCCATTTAGACCATAAAGTATATAATCACAACACTATAAACAATAGAAAGAGCTTGAACTTGGAACTTGGAAAGCTATATCCAATTTTGGATAACTTATCTAACTTCTTTAGGCTTCAATTAATAAAGACGATGGCACTTATGTTAAAGATTATTGTAGAATGAAACAAAATAACTTTTATGTTCACTGCCTTGGTTCCAAGCAGGCATGCAATAATGTTAATACTCTTCCCATTCCCATCCTCTTTCTCCAACAATACCAAAAAGAAAAAAACACAATTTACCCACTTAATCATCTTCTTACTTGCTTATTATTCCTATTATTTTAAAGGAATGAAACAAACTTTCACAACCATTTTTTAAAGGTAGCCCAGTATAATGAAAACATCTCTGGACTAGAGGTTAAAAGATAAATCTGGGAGGCTGATTGGCTCAGCGGTTAGAGCACAGTGCTCATAACACCAAGGTCGCTCGTTCGATTCCCACATGGGTGAGTGAGCTGCGCCCTCTACAACTAGATTGAAAAACCAAGGACTTGACATGGAGCTGATGGGTCCTGGAAAAACACACTGTTCCCCAACATTCCCCAATTAAAAAAAAAAAAAAAAAAAAAAAAAAAGACAGATCTAAGTACCAACCAGCTCTGCCACTTACTACCTGTCTGTCCTTAGTCAAGTTATTTAATCTTTATTGACCTCAGATGATATTGTCCTCATCTGAGAAGTTGGGATATAATATATATGCCCTACATCATCTAAAGCAGGGGTGTCCAAACTTTTTTCAATGTTTTTTACCAAGGGCCATATGCAGTAAAACACACAAACAGCTGCGCCACTCACTCGAGGTGAAGTATGTATTGCCTCACCTGGTTTATTTAAGTAAACTAAATATATTTTTGGAATTTGCTGTGGGCCAGTTAAAAATGGATTGCGGGCTGCAGTTGGCCCATGGGCCGCAGTTTGGACACCCCTGATCTAAACGAACTAGTACAAGAAGAAATAATGTACAAAACTGTACCCTGTAAATTGGGAAGTGATAGGCAAATATTTACACTATTTTTAAAGCAAAAACTCTTAATTTTATCATGGGTCTACCATATAGATCATCACATAAATTGTTAGGGGAGGGGAGAGGGGTGAAATGGCCCCGTGCTACAACTATCAAGTTACTGCTATCTAAGAAATAAAAATAACTCCTTCCTCCTTTTTGCCTATCCTTATTCTCTGTTCTATAGGTTTTAGCATTAATCAAAAAATACTTGGACAGAAATTCAGCTAAACTCTGCCAGCAAATATGGTATTTTGTATAATGTTACATCAGTTTAATTAAATAGTAGTATGTTGGTGAGAGTCCAACCAGAAAAACAAATATCACTCTATATATTTAAGACAGATAAAATATAATGTAGTGAATTGGCTACAGTGGTGATAGAAAAAGTGTAAAGCCAAAAGGTGTGTGTGTGGGGGGGGAGGACACTGAGGCAATCAGAGATTAGCATGGTAGAAAACTGCTATCCTCCTATGCTGAAGGGCAAAGGGAAGAAGCAGTACCTCCAGATGGAAGCTAGAGCTCTAGCGGGTCTGTCCAAAGAGATGGACCCATAGAGGAAACACAGTTGCTGCCAGAATCACTGCCCAAGGCAGAGGGTAAGGAAGAAACAACCTAGCTTCTTCCTTCCTTACCTTCCAACCTCCAGTATCCCCCAAAGCACAGGCAATTGGAAATGCAGCCTGCAACAGTCAGCCTCCCTGTGACAGGGAATAGTCCTCAGAAGGGTGAGAAATGTTTTACAGAGCAAAGAGACCCAGGACCTATACAAGTGGTAATATTGTTCAATCTAGGAAATACTATACGAGGATATTGCCTTAGGATTACCAAAATAGTATATTTGCCTCTCAAAACTTAAGTACATTGGAAGATTGACTTACGAAAGATTTGGATTATCTTCTGTTAAATTATTTTCCTTTCTTGTCAAGCATTTATAGAAAAAGCTACTAAAAATGTGACTTCGTTCAACAAGTTCATCTGATGCCTTTTCCAATATAAGATACCTGTTAAAGTAGCAACACCACAAAATTAAGTTATATATTTTTTCCTTTTTATTAAAATAAAGTTATATTTAGATTTTACCTGGTATTCCCCCAATTATCTTGTATGTTCTGGAAATCTTCTTTTTTTTTAAATTAGATTTATTAGGGTGACATTGGTAAGTGAAATTATATAGGTTTCAAATGTACAATTCTATAACACATCATCTATCTATTGCATTATGTGTTCACCCACCCAGAGTCAGCTGTCCTCCCATCACCACATATTGGACCCCCTTTACCCTCTTCTACATCCCCCTCTCCCCCCTTACCCTCTGGTAACCACTAAACTGTTGTCTGTGTCTATGAGTTTTTGTTTCTTTGTTTGTCTTGTTCACTTGTTGCTTTCAGTTTTATATCCCACAACTTCATTTTTATATCCAACTAGATGCAAAGGAATCTCGCAATTTGCTCTGATTTCAGCTTTTTTTGTTCTTTGATTACCTCACCTACATAAAGATTGTTTAAAGAAGAAATTGCCCACTTATTCATTCATTTACATAACAAATATTTATCAAACTCCTAACATGTGTCAAGCAACATATTTACACTAGAGACATAAAAGACGAGGCAAAAAAAGTACCTGCTCCAATAGAGCTATAATCCGGAGGAGTGAGAGCACACGGAAATATTAACCAAATAATCACACGATCGTATATAAAACTGAAACTGACACTCCTAAATAAATCTAGAAAATTTTAATACCTCTTGAGACATGACTACCCTCTAAATTCTTAGTCCACTTCTATACTAAAACAATTCTTCAACATAAGCTTGTAATTCAATCACTTAATGATTAAACCCTTCAAAATTAGACAACTTTGCTATTATTGTTTATGCAGGTTCAAATATGACCTTGCAATTACTTTAAAAAAAGCGTAAAAGACAAAAACAACTTGAAGTTTTTTTAACACGTTGCGTAGGATCATGAGAATCTTCACGAGGGATTTAAACCCCGCCGTACGCAACGTGTTAATGTTGTTATGGGATAGATATACTACATGGAAGGAGACACAAAGACTGCATCTGGGGTGCTAGAAGTGTTCTTTATCTTGATCTAACTGATGATTACATGAGTACACACATATGAACACCTATTAGCTATAGACTTAAGATTTATACACTTTACTACTTGAAAGTTACTCATCAATTTAAAAAATAAATACTAAGTAGTTTAAAAAATAAAGTGAGAATCCATTCTGAAAAGGACAGAGATAGATATAGACAGTACTGTGAAAAGGAAGTATAGGAAGATAGAAACATGAAATAAAATTTTAGTTAATTCCAATAAAACATTAAAATACCGAAGATGACCCAATTCATCTGAAAAAATATAAATTTGATACTATTGTAAGGATACAAAAATAAGATGCAAAATGCTTAACCTTCAAAAGGAGAATGATCATAAAATCACCAAATAACTTTAAAATAAGGCAAAATATGGTAAGTACCATAAAAGAGATGCAAATGAAGTATCCTAGGAGTTAATAATATCTGTTTAGAAGATTAGGAAAAGTTTCATGAAGGAACCTTGAAAGAAGAACAAAATCTCAACATGTTGAGATAAAGAGGTGAGTATTCCAGGAAGCAAGAGTAACAGGGCATTGAGAATCGGTCAAGATGGCAGAGTAGATAAACGCTACGATTACCTCTTCTCACAAGCATATCAAAATTACTACTAAACTACAGAATGCCTGAAGTCTAGCTGACCTGAAGCCCTACAACTAAGGACATACAGAAGAAGCCACTTCGAGACAGGTAGAAGGAGCGAAGACGTGGAACAGGCTGGTCCCACAACCACATGTAACCATTAGAAATCAGGAGAGATAACTCAGTTGTGGAGGTCCCACCCAGAGAAGCAAGGGGTCCCAGCCTCACAGTAGGCTCCCAGCCCAGGGTTCCAATGCCAGGGAGAGAAGTCACCATAACTTCTGGCTGTAAAAACCAGTGGAGATCGTGGCCGAGTGAGACAAGGGCAGCTAGAGTCCCAGGTGCTCCTCTTAAAGGGCCCACACACAGATTCACTTGGTCTGAGCTCCAGTGCTGGGGCAGCACCTCAAAAGGTGCCAGGAACATATGTATGGGGAGGAACTGGGTTTTCTGGCTTCAGACAGCGGGTTGGAGGGGCAGCATTCTCCCAGACAAAGAAGGTGGCAGAAGCCATTGTTTCTTTGTTGAGCTCGCCTGTTCCCAGTGTGCAGATGCAGGTGGCTGCCATATCTGAGTCTTCATCAACCAACACCATTCATTCACTCTGATGCCCTGAGACCAGGCCCCGCAAAACTTTCAGGAACACCCAAGCCACTTCCAGTGGCTTTTCCTCATTAGCAGCCTGTCTTGATTCATGCTACAGACTTTCCTAAAATCTCTCAAAGGTTCACAAAATTCAAACAAGCAGCATCTGGCTTTGCCACGTCCTGTACCTCTGGCCAAGGAGCCCAAGCCCAGCAATAGCCACAGCCAGTGTTGGTTCGCGGCTTGGCCTCTTGAGGCACCTCCAAGCACAGTGCAGGTGGTGTCCATCTGCGGATTGCTTTGTAGCTCATGCTAGGTGGCCCTGGGCATGGCACAGGCTGCTGCTGAACTTGGCTTATAGTGGGGCCACTCCTAGGAGGCCAAAGAACAGGCACAACGGGTGGCCAACTTTGGACTCACCCAGAGCAACACCCGGCCACCTCCATGGAAGACACACGCAAAAGGCACACTGGGCAGGCACCAGAGCCCTGCTAAAGTGAATCCTGCTCTTTAAGGTCAGCCCCTGCACAACAGCTCCTCCACTGTAGTCACAGCCAGTATTCACAGTCAGCCCAAGGATTAATCCCTCCCACTGACATACAAACAGCAACAAAGGCTCAACTACAACAGGAAGGCACACAAAACCACACAAGAAATACACCTGGAGCATCCACCTCAGGTGACCAGGAAGATTGCGCCATTGAGACCCACAGCACACCTACTAGATAAGGCCATTCTACTAAGACCGGAAGACATAGAAGCTCTACCTAATACATAGAAACAAACACATGGAGGCAGCCAAATCAGGAGACAAAGAAACATGCCCCAAATAAAAGGACAGAACAAAGCTTCAGAAAAAGAACTGAACAAAATGGAGACAAGCAACCTACTAGATGCAGAATTCCAAATACTAGATGCAGAGTTCCAAATACTAGATGCAGAGTTCCAAATACAGGGAGAACGTCAGCAAAGAGATAGGAAACATGAAAATGGAGATTAAAAAAACATAAAAAACAACCAGTGAGAAATAAAGAATACAATAACTGAAATGAATAATACACTAGAGGGAATTGACAGTAGATTAAATGAAGCAGAAGATCAAATTGGCGATTTAGAAGGTAGAAGAAAACATTCAAACAGAACAGCAAAAAGAAAAAAGAATCCAAAAAAATGAAGACAATTTTAGGGGCCTCTAGGAAAACATCAAGCATACCTACATTCACATCACAGGGGAAGTAGAAGAGAGCGAGAGCAAGAAATTAAAAATCTGTTTGAAGAAATAATGACTGAAAACTTCCCTAACCTGGCAGAGGAAATAGACATACAAGGAAGTGCAGAGTCCCAAACAACATGAACACAAAGAGGCCTACACCAAGACACATCATAATTAAAATGCCAAAATTTAAAGAAAAAGAGGGCCGGCCCGGTGGCTCAGGTGGTTGGAGCGCCATCCTCCTAACGCCAAAGTCGCTGGTTCAATTCCCACATGGGCCAGTGAGCTGCGCCCTCTATAGCTAAGCTTGTGAACAATGGCTCTCCCTGCAGCTGGGCTGCCTTGAGAAGCCAGAGGTCGCCACATGCTGCCATGGGCTGCTGTGCTGCTGTGGGCTACCATGAGCTGTCAGGAGCGTCCGGTATCCAGCATGAGTGGCCGGCAGCCATCATGAGCGGCTGTCAGCCGGCAAGAGCTGCTGTGAGCTACTATGGGCTACTGTGAGTGGCCTACCAATGACTGGTGACCGACTGCCTCAGCATGGGGGAGCACAAGGCTCATAATACCAGCATGGGCCAGGGAGCTGTGTTCTATACAACTAGACTGAGAAACAACAGCTTGAACCGGAGTGGGTGGGGGGAAGGTGGAAGAAGGGGGGGAAAAAAGGAAAAGAATCTTAAAAGCAGCAGGAGAAAAAGAAAGAACTGTAAAAACAGCAGCTTTTCAACAGATACTTTGCAGGCCTGAAAGAACTGCCACAAAATATTGAAAGTGATGAAAAGCGAGGACCTACAACCAAGATTACTCTATCAAGCAAGGCTATCATTTAGAATGGAAGGACAGATAAACAGCTTCTCAGACAAGAAAAAGCTAAAAGAGTTCATTATCACCAAACCAGAATTATAAGGAATCTTAGAGGGACTTCTTTAAGATGAAAAAAAAGACCAGTGGCAGTAACTACATATCGATCAACAATTATTTTAAATGTAAATAGATTAAATGCTCCAATCAAAAGATAGGGTGACTGGATAAGAAAACAAGACCCTTACATATGCTGCCTACAAGAGACTCACTTCAGATCCAACGACACAAACAGACTGAAAGTAAAGGCATTAAAAAAGATATTTCATGACAATGGAAACAAACAAACAAAAAAAGTTTAGCAATACTTATACCAGACAAAATAGACTTTAAAACCAAGGCTATAACAAGTGACAAAGAAAGACCCAGTAATCCCACTTTTGGGCATTTATCCAAAGACACCCAAAACACTACGTTGTGGGGACATGTGCACCCATCTGTTCATTGCAGCTTTGTTTACAATGGACAAGATGTGTAGGCAGTATAGGTGTCTGCCAATGGAAGAGGGGATAAAGAGGAGGTGGTACATATATACAGTGGAATATTGCTCAGCCACAAAAGGGAATGCATTCTTTCCATCTGCAGCAGCATGGAGGGTGTTGTGCTGAGTGGGGTATGTCAGATAGCGAAGTATAGATGCAATGTGATTTCCCTTATATGTGGAATCTAAAGAACAAAATAAACAGATAAAACAGAAACAAACTTATAGATATAGAGAACATTTTGATGGCTGCCAGATGGGAGGAGGGTTGGACGGGGTGGAAAAGGGTAATGAATTAAGAAGTACAAATTGGTTGCTACATAGTAGTCATGGGGATGTGGGGTATAAAATGGAATATAGTCAATAATACTGTGATAGTGTGATATGATGTCAGATGGTTGCTGGATTTATCATGGTGATCACTTTTTTAGGCATATAAATGTTGAATAACTATGCTGTACACCTGGAACTAATGTAATATTGTGTTAGCTACTTTTTAATAAAAATCTTTTTTAAAAAAAGATCAAAAGGAAGGAAGGGAAGGAAGGAGGTAGGGAAGAAGAGAGGGAAGAAAAAAAGAAAGAAAGAAAAGAAAAGGAAACAAAAGAAAAGGAAGAGAAAGAGAAAGGGCATTAATTCAGAAGAGTTAAATAGGATGGGCTTTGTTTAGCAAACTGTTTATAATTCAATTCTGCTAGACTATCTAATATATATAGGATTATTAGTAGATGGCTGAAAAGACCGATTGGTGTCATATTATCAAGACCCTCAAGAGCCAGACTGTGTTTGAACTCATTTTGACAGGTAATAAATACTAAAAGTTTCTGATGGAAATTGCATTGATAGAGCAGTCTAAGAAAAATAATGGTTGTAAAAATATACTTATTGGACAAGAAAACAAAGACAAAGGATACAAGAAGACTAGTTAAAAAGACAGAATAATAATTTAGGTAAGATAAGGAATACTAGAAAGATCGTGATGACAGAAGAGAATTTGAATGGCAGAATCTACTAAAATTGGCAACTGAATATGTAGAGAGGGAAGGGAGGGTGAAGAGTCCATGACGACGGAGACTTTCATTCCCAGTATACTGTGTTTCCCCGAAAATACCATGTTTCCCCGAAAATAAGACCTAGCCGGACAATCAGCTCTAATGCGTCTTTTGGAGCAAAAATTAATATAAAACCCGGTCTTATATTATATAAGACCGGGTCTTATATATTACATTATATATAAGACTCAGTCTTATATTATAGTACAATAATACTGGGTCTTATATTAATTTTTGTTCCAAAAGATGCATTAGAGCTGATTGTCCGGCTAGGTCTTATGTTCGGGGAAACACGGTAGGTGGAATAATAGGGACCAGATTTACCCTCCTGCTTGAAACAAGCGAAAAACTGGAAAAAATAGATGAAACAGTAGTTTCCAAAACCCTGGACATCAAGCAACAACGAACAGTGATCCTTGAGAAATGGGAAATTAGGTGAGCTCCACTAATGCCCCAGCTCACTGCCTTGATAGTTTCCAGCCTGCACACAAGAAGGAGTAACCCAGGTGGAGCCTGGCAGACTCGCTGAGCAGAAGAGATGATGAGAGTGAGGAGAAACCAAGGAAGCAGTTTGCAGATCAGAATACTGGAAAGGAAAGATCTGTGTGTATATAGACAGAACGCCAAACACCTGCTGAGAGTCCTCAAGTAAATATCAGAATATTAATCATTGCATGCTTGTAAGGAAAGAACTACCTGAAAACATTAGATAGAACAGTACCCAGCATTCATGCAGGCCACGGGAAAATGTCTTTTCCTACCAGCCAGGCTGGAAAACTTCATGATTCATGAGGTATTGGGTAGAATACTCAGAAAGGTCTTTCCTCAGTAGTGGGGATTAATTTGTTGGTCTCATCTAACAGATCTTAAAAGGCATGATCCTTGAAAGCATCAAGCTATTTCCAAATAATCTGTGTTCCAAAACAAAACTCAAGAATATTTACAGGAATACAGAAATACCCAGCACCCAAAAAAAGATCACCAGCCATGCAAAGAAGGAAAAATAGAAAAAGACTCATAATGAAGAGAAAAATCAGTCAATTGAAATCGACACAGAACTGACACAGATGTTAGAATAAGTAGAAAAGGACATTAAAACAGTTACTATAACTGTATTCCGTGTTAAAATGTTAAAGAGATATGGAAGGTATAAAAAAGACCTAAATCAAACTTGCAGATTAAATCTACAATGTTTGGGAGAAAGAGTAAATGGTAATGTGAGATTTGGGGCCTGAGTAACTGGAATAAGTATAGTATTATCAGTAAAACAATAGTATCTTTGGGAAGATGAAAATAAATTCAGTTTGGGAGGGATCAGTGAAATAATTAGAGACATCTCGAAGAAGTGTTGGAAATGTAGGTCTAGGGATACAGTACAAAATGAAGACTAGAAACAAATTACCTTTGCATGAAAGTTCATAAAACTTTCCTATCTATTTTTTCAGCTTGGCTATACAAAAATTTTAAAACTATTTTTAATGGAATAGTGATGTGGATTTTTTAAAATGACTGTTAGTTCTTACAGTGCTAAAGATACAAAGGAAACTACACAGAATTGCTTTTTTTCAGTTACCAAAGTGATCTGTAGTTATGTAAATACTTCCTTCACCACAATAATAGTCAAAGAAGAATAAATCAAAAACAAACAAAAACTGAAACAAAAAAATATCTCGTCTGAAAGTATATAGTATCTATGGGAAGTAAGGAATGAAACTGAATTAGTCAATGCTGGAAGATTTTGGTAGGCAAAAAATTTTCAAATCTGAAATCTTGGCAGGTTACTTTTATAGAAATACTTCAGAGATAAAAATATTTACTTTAAGATTCACATCAAAACCTGTAAAACAAATGAGATCATTTATCACTATACTTACTTAAGGTAGAAATCAATAATTACATCATTAAGAAACTCCCCTTCTTCTAAGCACTCCAGATCTTCGTTAGTTACTCCTAATCCCCCTTTAGTAGGTGGTGGAGGATATACAATCAACCTTAAAAAGTAAAAATAAAGTTAAAAATATATTGGTATTGAAAATTGTAGTATCAAAGATATTTGTTATAGGGAATAATAACAGGGCGATAAAATATGTCGTGTAAAAAATATTTGGCAGTATACAAGCAATTGTATTTTCCTTCCTTTACTTTCACAAGCTACTAATAGTACTTTCATTATTTTTTCATTTCCAATTCTTCTTATGTGGGTGAGTCTCAATACTTGTCTAGTCAATAGCTTATATCTCACAGCTATTACAATACCATTAAGGATGCCCCTCTTCTGCACAATTTTTACCTTTCAACAAACTGATGTAACAACCATAGAAGATTTTCTTATGCTTTACTTTCCAACTCTAAGTGAATCCCCAACACTAGTTCCTTTCTATTTAGAAAAGCCATCAGTCAAAAATTATGTTCTACTGGTGGCAAAGCTAAACCAGCATCTGGGCAATAAAGAAATAACACGGGAGGCTTAGGAGGCAAGTTTCCCATTGTAAGTGCTTACAATGATGTAACACTTAAGAGAACATAAAGGAAATGAATAATTAGAACACAACCAAAAAGAAGTAGAAGACAGATGACAACTAATTAGGCAACTTCCTTCTGGTACTCCCTTCTTAAAGTTCAAAAATAAGACCAGTTGTAAATTCCTGGCTATAATCTTGGAATAGACAGGATGATACTCAATGCACAAGTGTAGTCAATAATAAAAGTATAATAAGTATTTCTTGAACCAGAAAGATTCAAGAAGAGAAAAGTCACCTGCAATTGATTTAATCTTGGTAACCATGGCACCTAAATCAAACAAGAATATGTGAAAATTTTAAATGTTACTATGATAGTTTCTATTTTATTGGCTATTTTCCTATCCGTGCTTTCATTTTTTTTTCCTAAAACACAGTAAAGGAATCACATAGAGGAATAAAATCACCCTCAAAATGCACAGACTCCCTGTTCTGCCTTCCAACCATGAGAAGACATATAAAAGATGAAATATAAACCAAGAAGGAACTTCTGAAAGTTCTGATAAACTCCAAAGGATTTTAAATTGAGGCACACTGTAGTAAACAATTTCACAGTCCCACATGTATTTAGATATGGAATATATAATCTTAAATATATATATATAATCTTAAAAATCATACACTAGTATTCAAATTTTTTCAATAAATACTTTAATCTTACCGAATTTAACATTTTGGCTGCCATTTCTGTCTTATGACATGAAACTAAATAAAATGGCACCAATTGTTTTCTTAATAAAGTTTTTTTAACTATCTCATTAATTAAGAAAACATTATTTCTATTATTAACTGTGAGCATGAAAGTAAATCTCAAAACATTTAAAAAGGTAAACTGCAGAAAATCAGAAACATGAATGAAAACTACTAATGTTCCCACCTTACAAATAGGATATGACACAGTACATACTTCTGAACAGGTCCAGTGTGTCTGACTTCTCGCCATTCTTCATCTGGATTAGATGTAATAGAAAGTGAGTAGCAACCACTACCTTGCTTCTGCAGGAAGGTGTAATTAGGCTTGGCTGTATCTGTATTTGAGGGCTGACAGAAAAGGACAAAGAAAAAGGTCTCCTTATAGATACATAAATACATATTAACTCTCAAAAGGACAAAGTCAACACCTAGACTTGTAAGAGAAAGTGTGACTAAAGGAAATCCATATCAAGTTATTTCTATACTTTTAGAATTTCTACAAAAATATAAACATCAAGATAATACTTTTGATCAAACGATGTTATACATACAATGGTCAAAGTTTCACTTGAAGTGTTACTTACAGATCAGTTTTATAATTAAAGGAGAATTTGAAAACTCTGTAGATCAAAATGAACAAAGGAGGTGATAGATAAATTGTAGAAAAAATAAAATTTAGGAAACTGAGTTTATAATATAAATTGATATTCTATTATTAAATGGAAAAGTAGGATATAAATTTGCACATACAATATAAGTACCATGCAAAATTTTTATAACATATACATAAAAATAGTGGTAAAGCCTTACGCTTTGTCTTCCAGTAATGTGGCTTTCTATAGGCCTTTTAAATAACAGATTAGCCCCAGACCAGCTCATTGCGTGTGTGTGCGAACACACCACCACAAACTTAATAAACACTTTTCTTTCTAGAGGTATTTTGCAAAGATACACAAGCCACATGTTATATTACCAACCTTCTAGTTAAAAAAAAAAAAAGGCAAACAACCCAGCATTTTCAAACTTACTATTAATTGTTTCAAGATAATTTTAGACTTATAGAAAAGTTGCAAAAAAAAACCTAGCCTCTCCCAGATTCCCATAATATAGTAAGGGTGGCACTATATTTTCTATTTTCGAGATTTAACACTCTAGCTTAGTTCCATTTAACAATGTAATTTACTTGAAAATTATTTCTCCTTTTCTTTGCTTCCCTCCCCTCCTACTAAATTTAATGACCCTGTTTTCTCAAGGCTGCATGCATACCTCATTAATCTGTTTAACCTCCAGAACACTGACTTGAAAGAAATTGTTTGAGCCCTTAGACATCTGCTACGCCAGCAACCAGACTGAGATTCACTCCTATAACAGGGTCCAAAATAACTTTATCTCAGAACAAAACAGACTCTGGGAAGCATTTTATTTTTTTTCAGATGTCAGCACCCAGCAATCACCTAACTCCCCCTTTCATCAGCACCCAGGAATCACCAGACTAACTCTTCCTTTCTTTTGTTCTGCTTCTTCCTACATGCCTATAAAATGTTCTGGCCATTCTCAGAAGGAGGAAGGTGGTCTCTGAGACAGCAATCCACCGCCTTCCCAGAATACTAGCATTGTGAATAAACCTACTTTCTTTCCACCAACCTTGTCTCTCAATCATGGGCTTATGAGCAGCAAGCAGCCGAACCTGAGTTCGGTAACAATATTAACAACTTATACAACCATAGTATAGTTATCAAATATAAGAAGTTAACCTTGGTATAATATTATAAACTAAACTACACATTTTATTCTGAGTTCATTAGTTTTTCCACTAATATATTTTTTCTGTTTCAAGATCCTATAATCAATCCCTCAGTCTTTCCTTGTCTTTGATAATCTCAATATTTTTAAAGAGCATTAGTCAGTTATTTTGTAACCAGGTTTGTCTGATTTTTCTCATGATTAGACTAAGGTTATGCACTATTGGGAAGAATACCACAGAAGTAATGTACCATTCTCAGTGCATGATGTGACAAGTACGTAATGTCAACATGTCTTATCAATGGTGATGTTACCTTTGATCATTTGGGTTAAGGTGATGTCTGCCAGGATTCTCTACTGTAAAGTTGCTACTTTTTGTAATTAATAAATATTTTGGGGAAGAGAATTTGAGATTATGCATATATCCTGTTTCTCCTTAAGTTTTCAACCATTAAATTTAGCATCTCTAGGTGGACCTTACCTGCAACAATCATAACTATGCTTTTTCTAATGATGGTTTTATATTTCTCTTTTTATATTTATTAATTGGAATACTTTTCTAAAAAAGAATAACCTTTATTCACTATTATTTATTTAATTATCCATTGATTAATTCAGTTATTTGTTTGTATCAATATAGATTTGTGGGTATTTATTTTATTCTTTGGTAATAATCACATGCTATCATTATTGATTTTGCTGATCCAACTGTTGTAACTCTAGCATTCGGAGTTCTTTCAGGTTACCTCCTGTGCCCTTTTGACAAAACACAGCATTTTGAAATCAATGTAATTTCAATGAAATAATTTTTACCAAACTTCCTCTCTCCTCCTCACCAATTATATTAATCATATGCTAACCTTAGATACTGGTTTCATCTTCATTTCTTCAGCAGCAGCAGCAGGGAAAGCACAAGTTGAAGCACAATAGTAATGAATAAAAGAACTTTCTTTTGAAGAGAGGTCCTGAAATAGAGGAAGTGCCTGAACCCAAGACAATGGATAAGAAAGCTCTAATTCTCCGTTGGTTGTACTTATTTCTGTCATGATGTCTTTTAATTTCAATTCTTCTCTTTGTGAAATAGGATTGTGTAGCTCAAGGAAAATGAATTCACTGGATTTTGCTATTTAAAAAAAAAAAATTTTATCAATAATATTATTTTTCAAGGGTATTATAATAATTTGATTTTTAATAATAGTAAGGCTGGTATATAACCCAACAAAGTACTTTCTATGTTAGTTAATAACCCAGGTAAATTAAATCCCAAAATAGGCCATTAGTAACCCAGAACCAAAATTCCCAATTTTTGGACTCTTACTGCATTAGAATGAAAACTCCACAGTGGTACTGAACTCTGTATTTCCAGGATTTGGCATTTATTAGGTATTAGTAAACATTTGTCAATGAATGTACAAATAAATGAATGAATGATAACTAAGCAATTAATTATTTTTCTCTAGCCTCCTCCATATATCAAATCTATTAATTAAATAGCATTCCTTTCTTTAATAAATCATTTACTTTCATCATTTCAACAGTGGTCTCAAATGACATCCTCTCCAATAACGACTATAAATGGCTCATTATATTTTTCCAACTTCTCTATGTAATCATGAATATTGCCAATTAATTTGGAAGTAATTAAGATAGCAAAATACCAATTTGAAAGGTATAAAGTTTAGTTCACTAGTTAACATCTTTTAATATGCATGGAAGTATGGGTCGGGGGGGAGATAGAAAGATCAAAAAGGTAAGAAAGAACTTTACTAATTTGATTTACCCAAGTCTAAACCAGACTCCTTTAGAGTTGGAAACTAAACAAAGTTGGGAAATACCTCAGGATGTGTGTGTGTGTGTGTGTGTGTGTGTGTGTGCATATAACACACACATATGTAAGTGTTATGGGAACATACAGAAAAGTAGTCAACCCAGTCTTAGAGAAAGAATATATAAGTAAACTGAGTTTCTCTTTTAGAAATTAAAGAAAATGTTGAAAGTAAAGACTTCTGTATTTTATTTAACGTTGTCACTGATTATCTCAGTCACAGATCATTATAAAGTAAGAACCAGAAACTCATAAGACACATAGCCAAGGATGGCAACTGACTAAAAGATACAGTATTCCTTTTATTTAAGAAGATAATTGCATTTGGTAAAGTATCAGGAGAAATTACATGAATAAATAATTTATCTAACATAATATTAAGGGATAAAATTTTTTAATTCAACAAACAATTTCAACTCAATGAAACTACACTGTTAAATTATTACATTCTACTAAATTATTTCATAAGAAAATTATATGACTTCTCAGGTTATATTGAAATTTAGATATCATTTTATACTCACATTGCTGGCTTAATATAGAGTTTTCTAATTGGGTCTCAATCTCCTGAAGATAATGTGAAGCGATCCAGAGGAAAAGGATAGCATGACTCCTTTTACTGTGATCTTCATCCTTACTTTTCCATAATCCAAATCTCTTTAAATGTGTGGTATCCACTAGCAATGAAACCTCATTCAGGGACACTAAAATAAATAAAACACAACAAATAAATTAATTCATTTGGAAAATAACACTTATACACTACATAACTCTACTATACTATGTTTTTCAAAAAGAATTATATGTCAAGTTTTCCAAAAACAGTATTTACAGTGCACTTCACTACACTTAGCTGAAATACCCCAAATAATATTATTAGAGTAAAAAAGGTCCTATTACAATTAGAAAGGGCCAAATAATTATTAAATAATAATTAAATGTAGCAATTTAGTCTCTCATATTATATGATTTCAGTTATATCCAGGAAAGGAAAATATGAAATTAAATTTCCATAGCATAAAAACCTTATCCAGAGAGATTTCCTACTAGGAATTCCAGTATCACTAGCAAAAGAGGGGAAAAAGAAGATCACCTTATCAATGCAGAAAACTCAGCATAGTTTAACCTAGAAAATTATGTATTTCTATCTTGGTCCACACTATTAACCAAGACTACAAATGCTACCATAAGCCACTTTATGCCTATTTTTCTTCTCCCAAAACATCTGCATTTCACTACACAGACTAGTCACTATCAAAAGATTGTCACCTGATCCTGAAGCTGAATAACAATGAATATCAACTATAATTTAATATATATATGGTCAAAGGATGTGGAGTACAGCAATAGGGAATAGTGTCAATGGAATTGTAACAGCTGCATACAATGTCAGAGGGGTAGCAGATTGGGGAAGGGGTCATCACTTTGTGAGGGGTGTAAATGTCTAACTATTACATTGTTTTGTACACCTGAAACTAATAAAAAAGAATTGTCAAGAATAATATGAGCTCCTGAATGGTCTAAGATGCTATTTCTTTTAAAATTCTTCTAGGTTTTATTTCTCAAAACTTCTAGGTAATCACTCTGAATTATCACTCTTTGTCCCTCAGAGAGAGCTAAAAAAATCTCCTGAGGACCTTTTTTTTTTCCAAAGAAACATAAAAATGGTATAAAGAAGTCCTGAGGGTCATCTGGTACAACTGTAAGAAAACAAGCAGCTGAACTAGGAACATAAATATCAGCTAAGGACAAATGTAAGGTGGGCCCCGATTTGAAACAAGTCTCTTAGTACTCCTCCCCCATTATCTCCTGGTGCCTTGCTACTCTACTCAAACTGTAGTCCTCAGCCTGCCATTGGCATCACTTAGGAGCCTGCTAGAAATGCAGAAAACCAGGCCCCACCCTAGATGTACTGAATCAGACCTTCAGTTCAACAAAAACCCCAGGTGACTCATATGAACATTCAAGTTTGAAAAACACTTTACAATAAGCATTCAAATATAGTAACTAGTTATCCTGATGTTCTCATACTACCAGCCATTCTCTTATTTTCACTTTTTCTTATAAATTAATCCATCTTAAACATTATTTCTTTCGTATTTCCTCCTTCTTTCCTTCCCTATTCCAATTCTCCATGTCTTTTTCTTGTTCCCTTTCTGTATTTCTTACTATTTATCCTCTGTGCCTGTTTATATGCATGCCAGCCTGCCTTCCACTCTTCCTCTCCTGTCCTATCCTATCCTATCGCCCCTCTTTCTTTTACTCTCTATTTATTGGCTCTTGTAATAGACTGTCTATCAATCACTCACCTATCTATGGCTCTAACCATTTATATTGTATATACCTACCTAACTACTTCCTATCTATCATCCATCCATCTTATACTTTACTGCAGTATTTTAATTGACTTCTTTGGGCCCCACTGCCCAAATTGTGCTAATTTTTTTATTAGCTCCTTTTCAAACCCTTCTCACATTTCTTTCTTTTGTATTTTACTCTTTCCTACAAACTCATTACTTTAAACTTCTCTTTCTTTCCTCCTACTGCTTCCCTTTTTATCTTGCCCCCTTCCTTTTTCCTTCATTTCTTATAGCCTTTTCCTATATCTTTTCTCAGTCCATTTCATTCCATCTTTTTCTTTCTTTCTCTATTCTTACCCTGCCTATATATCCTGCACGCCTGTCTGCCTTCCTTTCTTCTTTCTTCTTCTTTCCTTCCTTACATCATTCTTTACTCCCTCTCTTCCTTCATCCCTTTATCTCTCCCTTCCTCTTTCCCTCTTCCATTCCTTCTTCTCTCCCTTCCCTTCTATTCTTTTTTTTACTGGCTCCTGTTTTAAAACATTTTTCTTTTCATCTCTATCTCCTGTTCTAACTCTTTCTCTTTGCATCTATTTCCAAATTACAGTGGAAAGAAATCATAAGACAATGACAGCTTACCTTGAAATGGGATCTTAACATACTTTGGCGTGAACTAAAGGAAAATTACAAAAGCAAAAAATGAGTTACCACTCATAATGTGTTATTATTCAAACTTTTCAAACCACAAGTACATACTCAAAATCTACACTAGAAGTGCTCATGCCTGTTTATCAATAAACTAAGAATATGTTTCACTATAAAGACTTGGTTTTATTGATGTTTAAGAATCCTGTGCAAATAATTTAATTCTCAATATGCTCATTTAGAAAAACATGTTAAGACTTTACTTAATATATTTTTCAAAAACTTTTTTTGAAATAAATCCCTCTCCACAAGCACTGAGTAAAAAAAAAAGTTTCTTGAATTTTTGAAGAAATAAAACAAAGTCCAGAAGAAACTGCCAAAAGGCTTCACAAAGTGTCATTGACTTTAGTAAATAAACTACAAAACAGGGTTTGATTCTTGGCTTTGTTGACATTCCCAGCATTCATCTGTCTTTGTTCCATGTTACAAATGCCCTTCTGACTGAGAAGTCAGCAAGGTTCTTGCTCTTTCTGCTCCTTCTGCCAGGACACTAATTTTCTCTAGGTCGTTCTTTTATGTATCTGACCTCCTTAAGTGCTACTTTTGTAATAAACTCTCAAGAGTTGTGGAACACCTAAATCTTACATGTACCTTCTAAAATACGCTTGTGCTTTGACATTTGTTTTTTTATTAACAAAATTAATTCATGCTTATTTATTCTTTGGTTAGATTTCCCTTTTGATCAATACATTTATGAAACTGTTGATCAAATCAGGGGTACAGTCTGTGAATACAAACAAAAAACAAAATCAAATATGGTTTTGATACATGGGTACCCAAATCAACTGCCAACAGAGTTCCAAATAAACAGCAAACAAGGTTCGGTGAAACCACAGGTTTACTGTGATTCCATTTCTTTTGCCAATTTAAAAATTATATCATATTATAGTTTCACAAATATAAAAGTCATATTTCATAGAGTAAATTAGCCACAGAGAAAAATTCAAGCAAAATGGCACATGAGTTTTTAAAAGCTGAGTTTGGGGTTCAAATCCTGTCTCTATTATCTCTACCACTTCACAAATAGTGAGTAGATAAACTTAGGTAACTTGCTGAATTTCTCTCAGCTTTCGATAAGATGTTTAATCACAGGGAACTATTATCATTAGACACTGGTATCTGATTACGTTATCTAGTTTAATTTAGTCAAATCCACCTTATTATTCTGTCACTTTCATACAACTGCTATATATTTGGTGTATATTTTCCATATATATATCCATACAGATACATATCTATATATATGTATATATATATGTAAATATCCATATATATTTATTTCCATATCCATATATATATATTTGGTATATACTTTCCCTTGCCAAATTTTAACATGTTCCACTGGGTCTTTACTCTGATAAAATATATCTTAGCAAATAAAAATAACTAACTATAGAAAATGAATATGAGTGTTTGCTTTTGAAATTTTATACTCATTACTATGAAATTACAAACTAGTAGTGCATCTATACATCTTTGCCCTCTACTTTCTACATTATTCTTTCATTCGCCCACTGTAAGTATTTTTGTCCTATCAAACCTTCCCACTTGGCAAGGATCTGATACTCATTTATACCTTTGTATGATAACTAAACCAACATGTAACCTCTCCCAAAGGCAAAGCCCTAATCCCAGCTAAAATTTAATCCCCAGTTAAGAAAATAACAAAGATGTTTCTGTGGCAGGAAGGTTAACCAAGTTCTCTGAAATCATATCACCTCTATTTAAACTTAAGATTCATAAGAGCTATTTCTATAACTTCGAACGACAACTAATAGAGTTCTCTGAACATAGTATGTACTTAATAAACATTTTCCTAGTATCAACAAAGCTAAGATCTAAAGATGAAACGTTCACATATATTGTAGCATTCTTTACACTAAAAAAGTAACAATAAATATCCAACTATAAAACAATGGCTCTAACTTATATCATAGTTTACCACTATAGGTATTTTTCTAGCTCAGCTAAATTGTAATTATCATGATAATGAGAACAATATCTCCCAGTGCCTACAGCAGTGCATAGCAGACACTCACTAAGCATTAAGAAAATGATTAAATTTAATTCTCATATATATATTTACCCTCCAAAAGAAGTTCTTTAATTTCTAAGTTACAGAACATCATGAGCTTTGTCTGAAAAAAAACATAAACTAAAAGTTTTTTGAAAAATTTGAAAGTCTTAAGACTTATTTTTAACTATTTTTGTCATTTCTAAAATTGCTTATGCTCTCCATCAAAATATAATTACTTTAACTTTTGCAGAATTCCTCGCATGCATATATTTTACCTGCATATATTTGCTTTGATTTACTAAACCACTTTCTTATAATTAGACATTTAAGTTTTTTACTTTAATTATAAGTGTTCCAAAAAACATGTGACAAATTTTTAAGACCCACTTTATGACATTTATTGACTATTTGCTATCCCCTACTTTTTGTAATAGCAAAATACTGGGAGAACTGAAATGTCCAACAGTCTGGAATTAAGGAGAACCCAAGTATGCCAAAACAGGTACATGAGTTAAATTAATTTAATATAATCACGGTGAGTTACAAAACAGTATGTCATACCCTTTTGTTTTAAATATATATATAGTATGAAAAATATAGAATGAAATACATTGTAGAATTAGTGGCAGTTGTCTCTGGATAAGTAAGATTATAGGTGTTCTTTTAATTATTCCTTTACTCATTTCTAGTTTTTTGTTTGGTTTGTTTTTTGCCCATAACAAGTCCACCTAACTATGTAATAACATAATTAATACATTAACTAATGAAAATACATGGTTGAATAATTACTTTGGATTTTCCTCCCCAGCCAATCAATTATTGTCACATATTTAATTACCCAATTTTTTGCCATTAGAAAGAGTTCAACAACAAAAAAATGGTCAAACTGGAAGTTAAAATAAAAAAAGCAAAAAAGGAGGGGAAATTGTGAAAAGTGAATAAAATTCCTTTAAAAAAAACTGTAAAATCACCTCAAGCATGCCAAAATCATTAATATCTGAAAACTAGTGACCAGGGAATATTAATTTTAAACCGAATGGCTCTTGTGCTTTCAATCAAAGCAGTTTTAACTATATCAAAAGCTACCATTATTTGTGGTTCCCAGAATTTGTTGGATTTGTACATAATGTTTACTTTTTTGGGCTCAGGACTTCCTTCATGGACAGTCACCAAGTAAACATCTACTTTATATCTTAAATCATGTACTATCTTCTCTGTGAAGTCCTTCTTGATTCTTCCAAACAGATATAAGTAGTCATTCCTATATGCACCTTTCTTGTACATATTTCTATTGTACATTTTACCATAATGTAAAGTAAACATCTATTTACATGTCTGTCTCTTCCATTATACTACCAGTTCCTTGAAAGCAGAGACCATGTCTTACCATTTTTATACTCCCTGTCTTATTCCTAACACATTAATAAAACTTTTAGGAAAATACCTGAGTATTCAATTTAGCTAAAGTTTATGGGGCCTATTTAGGTTTGAGCCATTTATGGAAGGATAAAAGGGAATAAAAGCATGGCTCTTCACCACAAGATGCTTAAAGATTAATGGAGAAGTTCAGGCAAAACTATAAACCACTATATAAATTTTACAACAGATGTTCAAAGTCCTGTGTGTACACAGTAAAGGGAGAAGTTAATTCTGGCTAGGAAGGAGAAATCAGGAAAGGTTTCCTGAAAGAGGAAGTATTTCAGATAAGTCTTCAGATGATTAGGAGTTCAGCAGGCAGAAATGCTGAAAAATTATAGAGAACTGAGTAAAATCCAGTCTGGCTTTCATATACAATATATGAGGAGGAATACTGAAAAAAAGTGGAAAAACAGGAAGAGGAACTATTCCTGGAGATCCTTAAATAACAAGCTTAGGAATTTGGAGAATTCAGTTTATAACAATTTAAACCAGCAAAATGAGACTTTTTATTTGTGCTCCCAACTATAGTTGAATAAAATTATAAAATTATACTTTAGTTTTAGATCCCAACGTCAATAAATACTACGCATAATTTTTTTCATACATGATTTTCATTAGAGTAGTCAGATCAAAGATATGGTTTTAGAAATCCCTTCCCAATTAAAGACATGTTTCAAAGTATGTATAATGACATTCAAAGTGTCCCATATAAAATTATTCTCAATTCTATTTTCATTTGCACTAAAAAAAGAAGACAATCTGAGAATACCTTATCCAAGATCCAAAACTTATAAAAAAATTAAATATACTTACTGTTACACAACCTTTAGAAGCCCCTTTTATTTTGCCAATATAAACAGAAGTAAATATAAAATCCAGTTGTAGATCCATCTCATTACTAGGTGTAATACAGGAAATGTTTTCCATGACAGGATTACATGGACATAATTCAGATGAAGCCTAACAAGGAATAAATTATAAAATGCATATAACCCTAAGTATTATATAAATGCTGACCATGATTTTCAAAGTCAAATACTTCTTTAAATCATTATTAGTGAATGAAATTGAAGGATTTTATACTGTTCTTACTGTGAAGAAGTAATTATTACCTAGATTATTTTTTCTTAAAAAGCATTTGATTGGGGCGGCCCGTTGGCTCAGTTGGTTAGAGCACGAACTCTTAACAGCAGGTTTGCCAGTTTGATTCCCACGTGAGCCAGTGAGCTGCACCCTCCACAACTAGATTGAAGATAACTAGCTGCCACTGAGCTTCGGGAGGGGTGGCTGGATGGCTCAGTTAGTTAGAGTGTGAGCTCTCAACAACAAGGTTGCCGGTTCAATTCCCCCATGGGATGGTGGGCTGCGCCTTGTGCAACTAAAGATTGAAAGCGGCGACTGGACTTAGAGCTGAGCTGCGCCCTCCACAACTAGATTGAAGAACGACTTAGAGCTAATGGGCCCTGGAGAAACACACTGTTCTCCAATATTCCCCAATAAAAAAATTTTTTTTTTTAACCGAGTCACAAAGCCAGATTAAATGTTAATTTAAAACAAAGAATAAAAAAAAAAAATCTATGATTTACCTTGAGAAAATTATTCTAAATAATCAATGATCATTTCTTAAAAATAAAACAATCAGAGGCTGGTAATATGAATGAATACTGACAATAAATTATTTGAACCTTACTTTAAAGCTATACTCTTCAAAGTACTATGTCAAAAACACAATTGGGGGACATTAAACCAACAGAGGCTTCCATTTATTATTTTCTACAAGAAGGGAGAGACAAAAGACTTAACAAACTGATAGGTATGTGACATTATTCTAAATCCCCCACATGATTTCATTTGCTACTCGAAATAATCTTGTGAGATAGGTATCATTATCTTTATTAAGGAAGTTAAGTGACTTGTCCAAATGGCAGAGCCAGGATTTGAACACAGGTCTGCGTATCTTCAGAAGCCATGCTCTTTCCTCTATAGTATGCTGCCTTAATAGCAAGCAAGGAAAAGGAGTAATTCCAAGCAGCTACAGTACTGCAAGACCAGACACACAAATATTGGAAACTGTTTAATTCTAGAAAAAGTTTTGATAAAGTAACTAAATGTCTAATGTGAACCATTAAAAAAAGAAAAAATATTCAATAGAATATTTAGACTGAAGAAATATAAATGACGAGAAAAAAATGGTACAATGTTTTTAATTCAAAATAAAGACAATTGTTATAATATATTTCTCTGAAATTAATATGAAAGTTGTCTCAAAATTCAAACTAAGAAAAATTGTAATTTTTGTTACAATATGCTCCTTGATGAAATAAGAAGTAGTCATTAGCTAACAGTGAGTATTTCACTATTTATCTGTGAGAAGGCAGAAATATATTACCTGTACTGACTGGCATGTAATCAATGGTAATTCCGACAATGCTGATTTAGAAGTACTCTCATTTTCATTAGTGATGGCATGGTCCTGCGTAGGTTGTAATTTAAGAATCTCTGAACTTTTATGTTCAATGGGTCCTTCTTCATCACTGGAAACAACAACTAAAAAGGAAAAAAAAGTGTGTTTTTAAATATTACAATAATCATATCTCAAACAAAGAACTTTCTAATTCATGTGATGTATCTTTAATAATCCCAGTAAATTTAATCATCTACCTTTATTCAGTTTAGAAACTGGTCTATCATTCAATACCTAATTTATACTACTTATATACAATGTTTCCATATCAGTGCTATTGTTTAGCAGTTACCTGAAGGTTGAAGGATGAAGACATTTAAAAAATAAATAAGACCAAGGTAAGAATTTAGAAACAAGTCCTAGTTCTAATAATGTATTGTGCCATCACTCTGAATTGTAATTTAAATCCTGTTACATTAGTTGCTTAGGGAAATGGAGGGCTACGGGGAACACGTGGGAGATTATTTATTGTATATCTTTTAGAACTTTTTATGTACAGTGTGACCACATCAAATACTTGAAAATTAATTAAATAAAAATTAATGACAATAATAGCACTTAAAATCTCTGCACTTCAGCTTCATCAACCAAATGACAATAATAATGGTCCTTACAGAATCTTTTACAATCTACTGATGAGATAAAATTAAGAGCCTTTCCGATCCTCCTGTTACTTACTTGGTTCAGCTGAGATAAGTGATTGGTTCCCTTCACTGTGTTCACTTAAAACTGGTTTTTCTATTGCATTCAACTCACTCTCATCTTTTTCAACCAAGGTAGAATTCCCCGCAGTATCAGTGGAAATAGAGCTCTCAAAAGTTTCAGTGATTGAACAGTCAGGGATGCTTTTGAGAGCAGCACTCAAAGCGACCTCTTTACTATTAAGTGAGGATAGCTTAGTAAAATCACTTTCTACAGGTTCAGGTGTAATTTCTTCAAGCAGTTTTGGGTCTTGATAATGGTTTTCACTTGACTTTTCAAACTCAGTGGATAGTGTTGAGTCATTTTCTTGTTCTTTCTGAACATAAATAAATGCATACAAAAAATTAACATTTTTCAAATTTGGCAACATAAAAAACTTTTTTTAAGTTTAAATTCCTAAAGAAGAATATAAAAGTAAAAACAGTATATCATTTCTATAACTACAGGGACAGAAAACTACACAATGATGCTACACTACTCTTGCCAGTGTCTCCCAAGTATAAAGATACAGAGTTCGGTCTGTCCAATCTGATGCCTAAACATTTTTAAAAGTATGGGATGGTGAGACTCCCGTATTTACAAGTGCTTCAGATAGTCTCCCATGATCTAAGTCAACCTTAGAATGAGAAGAAGACTTTTTACAGTTTTATTTTGCAAAAGTAATGAGGACATGACATCAAGTGACTAGTAATGAGAGCAAAAAATTTAAAACCTAACAGGATAACAATACGAAAAATTATGAAAATTAATCATTGCCTTCAAATCTCTAGTGCTGCATAAATCTAAATCATGTGTGTAAGTCAAAGGCCTGCAAAGTCCTGAAATGCATTGTGAATCAAAGGAATCAAAAACCTGTCTTCTTATTGTTTTGTTAACCATATATGAAGTCTTTGAAAATAGGTAATGTAAAAAAAAAAAGAAATATGTAATGTATGTATTAAGTATGATAATTCTTTACTTGCAACAAATTCCCTAAACTCTAGATAAAGAGAAGCTTAAAGAAGTTGGTAAGTAAATAACTACTGATAAAAGAAATCTGGTAATAATTTTACAAGCAAGTGAAAAAGCAATTAGCTAAACAGTACAAATAGTATTTGGTTAATGAAAGGGAAAGTAAAACAAGTCTGAATGATATACACCAAACTTCTGAGTAAGGAGTGGTATAAGAGGAGGAGAAATTTTAACTTTTTACTCATTCATAATATTTAAATTTGTTCCAATAACTGTATTACTGCAAAAATAAAGTTTCCTTTAAATTATTTTTAAAAAATCAAACAAAGAATCAAAAAAGGAGACAAAGAAAAGAAAGAAATCTGAAGACAAAAGCAAAAAGCTAGAAAAACATTTGGCCACAGTCAATTCATTTTTACCATAGCACAAATTATTTCACATGACATCTAAATACCTCTACTTACTGTCTGTTCTGCTGGCTTATATAAAGAAGTACAATTATGAGAATCACGTAAATTACTTCTAAGCCTTTTCTTTCTCTTCCTGGAAATCAGAGTGGGTTCCATTTTTGAATCAGAATATGTATCATCCTTGTTTCTGCTCCCCTCTTCAAGATCATCACAACCTCTGCTTCCACTACTGAGCTCTTAAAAAACAAGAGACATAAATATAACCAAAAAATACAGGAAGAATCCCTTTTAGAAGAGTTCTTTGAAACATCATCAAATATACCACTTCCAAAACTAATGTTAAAAAAGAAGTCCACTGTTAAATTCTCACATGACATGACATGGATGAATATGAAGAGATAACCTATTTTAAACTACACACAAAGTGAATGTTCATTGTACAATAAATATGAGGAAAATATATTTAAAAGAAGTATTCTTTAGTAACCAAAGCAAAGCAATCAAATCATGTTTTACCATTTACTATAACTTCAACTGTAATACAAAAAAAAAAGTGGGGGGGTGGGTCTTAATAAAATTCGGGAAAAAACATGGAAAATTCATGTTTTAATATTTTTCGATAATTCATTGTGATCTTAGAATTTGTTGTCTTTTTAAAATGTAAGTTGTACGCATATTTTTTAAGTGAAAATGGACAATAACTTAAAAGAGCAGAGCATTGATCACTGCTCTTTTAAAAGGAGCCAAAATACCTTTCCTGAGCATCTGACTATGAAATCCATGGCAATTACTACTAAAAATGCTTAATATTTCGTTTATCAAATATATGTACTATACAAAAATACCTTCCAATAGGTTCTACCTGAAAATTATCATGAATCATTTTGCTTTCTGAAGCTACATCACACAAATACAAATTCAAAAGTTATGCACAGCAAGTCCCAAAGCATATTCCCTGAATCCATAACTTATTATTCATGCAACACTGACTAGCCTGGCCTCTCTATTCACTCAAAGTTCTTTCAACACTCTTCAAACTATTCTTGCTCTTACTCTAGCTTCATAGACACCTAATGACTAACATTCATAATATCTCTTTGTTGTTGTTTAAAAGGCAGGCATTGGGATAGGATTGAAGGCAAAAACTTTAAGAGTCAACAATCTTCCAATTTACTTTCTCGCCCATGAAAATAAAATCCCCCAATCATCAACAGAGTATTTTGAAAAGCACAATAAATTTTATTTGTAATTTTGTAAACTGCAAAGGTAGTCAAATACAATTTCTATACATAAAAACTGTATCAAATTAAAATTTCAAATATAAATACTATATAAAAAAGACTGATGAAAGGAAAGTGGCTTGAGAAAAACTATTATATAGGAACTTTTCTTTAAACAGTTCACCATTTGCACTTCAGCAAGACTATTTCATGGAAAACAGGAATAAATTTATTAGATAGAGCTAAACATTGTAAAAATATGATTCCACCTGCATATTATGTACAATTTAACTTGCAAATATTACTAGTGAACGAAATCAGAGATGAAAAAATCCTATAAACAAAAAATATTAAATATTTCCAATGTATTATTTTTATAAAAGCAAATTCCACAATGCAAATGTAATGTACTACAAAATGGTATACCTGGGGATTAAGAATTTCCATTAATTTATGGCCTATGTTAAACAACTGGAATTAAACACAATTATCAATAGGATGAAAACATAATGAGTTTTAATACCTAATTTCCAAAACCTTCAGGGATACTAAGAAAATATAAAGCATTTCTATTGTTACGTACTTTTTTCCATGTTGTGTATCTAAAATTCCACTGTGACTTTGTAGTAATACTGAAGGGCACAAATCAGAAAGATTTTTATTCAATTATTGCTACTCTATCTAGAAAAGCAGTGGAGTGTGAGAGCTTAACAGTGCCTTGACAGTATTTGAATTGAGCTCACTTATACAAGTACTTATATTTTTACTTGATAAGTAATGGTAATTGCTTCTGGGGAAAGCACAATTCATAAGAAATGTCTTTCATTATATGCAGACAGTACTTAGTGACTAATTGAAAGGTTATGACTACAGAGTCACAATGTTTTCTCTAAAAATTACCCTCTTAGGAGTTGCAGCTGGTTTCTTGTATACATCGAAGTTATTAGTCTAGTTTCCTTATAAGTTTTCCTCTTGTATGGAAAAGGCTACTAAAAATGTGTAGATTGCTGTGTTTCAAAGGAAGTACAAAATTTTGCATAGTGTCATTAAAGGACCATCTTTTCTTGTGAATAATTTATAAAATCATTCAGAAAACAAAATACCTCACTAGTTTGAAGCTATCAATAATCCAAGAGACCCCTGAAGATGTTAGTTTCCCATCTGACTAATGTAGTAAATTGTTCTGGTGCAAATTTTTGTAAATTATTTAAAAATCTTAAAAGAGAAACAAAAAAAAGAGTAAAGAAGTCAGATGACCCGACATGCCAGGAAGCCTACAAAGAATTTTCAGTAGTCTGGGATGTATTTACCTTTAAAAATGCTAATAATGGCTTGTATTGGCATCCTCCTAGAGTTGAGAGAAATTCTAATGAATAAAGAATGTAGTTCATAGTAGGAGGATAGCCACTAGGAAGCTAATAATAATCATCGAGTTAGCAGTAATACAACTCCCAAACATATCTATGGAAACACTTAGAAATAGCTAAACTAACATTATACCTTTATAGATATATGCCCAGCCCCAACAATAACAACAACAAAAATCCAAATTTACTTCTGAATTTAGTATATCAATCAAGAAATAAATATTACAACATACAAATAGTAAATTTAGCAATTTTCTTTGTGTTGCTAAATAATCTCCCTTTATTTTCACATATCCTTGAAATGTAAAATTAGTTATTTACAATTTTAAAATTATTATAAAAGCAATACACAAAAATTCAAACGACAAGTTTTCTAAGGTTAACAAACCTTTAGGTTGAGCATCAGACACTATAAGAGAAATGACATCATCATCTCTTCTCTTTTCTTTGGTATGTGCAGCCTGTTTTGCATAATTATTATCTACTGTCTTATTTCGTTGTGAAACCCTGCAAAAAAAAAATAGTATTATACTCAATTCTTCTAAACCCAAATGAATTTTGAAGCCAGCTGGCATATATTCAAGATAAAAATCAGTAAATTACAAACACAATCCCACATAGAAGAGTATATGATCTAAACAGTAAAAAAATAATAAACTAAGATTTGAGAAATAAGCTCTCATTCCTGTTCTACCTTTAAATTCTCCATTTTCTTTTGGGATATGGGGTAGATACCCACACCGCAGAATTCTGCACGTGAAAAATGAGCAAAAGAATAATACACGTATAAAATACATCAGAGGTCTGAAAAGTAAACAACCTCACTTTACACCTCAAGAACTTAGAAAAAGAACAACTGAAGCAGGAGAAAGAAAACAACAAAGATCAGAGCAGAAATAAATAAAATAGAGACCAGAGAAACATAAAAGATCAACAAAACTAAGAACTACTTTTTTTAAAAAGACAAACAAAACTGACAAACCTTTAACCAGACAAACTAAGAGAAAGAAAAGACTCATAAATGTAAACAGAAATCAAAGAGGAGACACCAAAACTCATACCACAAAAATATACAGGATAATCAACAGATTACTATGAACAATTATATGCCAAAAAATTGAAATACCTAAAAGAAATGGATAAATAACTAGAAACACACAACCTACTAAGACTAAAAAGAAAATATAAAGTGACCAATAACGAGTAAGGAGACTGAATTAGAATCAAGCCTCCCAGTAAAGAAAAGCCCAGGACCAGATGATTTCATTGATAATTCTACCAAACAATTTTAAAAAAATTAATGTGAATCCTTCCCAAACTCTTCCCAAAAATTGAAAAGAAAGGAATATTCCTAAACTCATTTTAGGAGGTCATCATTATCCTGATACCAAAGCCAGGTAAGGACACTACAGAAAACGAAAACTAGAGACCACTATCCCTAAAGACTATAGATGCAAAAATCCTCAACAAAATATTAGGAACCCAAATTCAACAGTACCTTAAAGATAGGCTACTACACCATGATCGAAATGGATTTATTCCAGGGGTGTAAGTATGTCTCAACATCCACAAATAAATGTGATACAACACATTAATAGAATGAAAGATAAAAGGTACATGATTACTAAATAGATATAGAAAAAGTATTTCATGAAATTCAACATCCTTTCATGATAAAACCCTCAAGAAATTGGATATAGAAGGAAAGTACCTCAACATAGCAAAGGCCAATACAACAAACCCCCACGTAACATACTCAACAGTAAAGATTTAAAAGTTTTTCCTCTGAGATGAGGACCAAGACAATGGTGCCCATTCTCACCACACTTATTCAACAAAATTCTGGAAATCCTAAACAAAGCAATTAAGGAAGACAAAGAAATAAAAGGCATGTAAATCTGAAAAGAAGTAAAACTGTCATTATTTGCAGATAATATGATCTTACATGTAGAAAACCCTAAAGAATCTACCAAAAAACTGTTAGAACTAATCAACAAAGTCAGTGAAGTTGCACGATATAAAAATCAATGAACAAAAATCAGTAGCATTTCTATACACTATGAGCAAAATATCACAAAGAGAAATTAAGAAAACAATTGCATTCACAATTGCATCAAAAGGAATAAAATACCTAAGAATAAATATAACCAAGATGGATAAAGACCCGTACACTGAAAACTGTAAGACGGTCGATGAAATTGAAGACAACGCAAATATGCATAAATGGAAAGAAATTCTGTACTCATGGATTAGAAGATTTAATATTGTTAAAATGTCCAAAGCAACCTACAGACTCAATACAATCCCAATCGACATTCCAATGGCCTTTTTCATAAAAACAAAACAATCTTAGTATTTCTATGGAACGGAACCACAAAAGACCCCCAAAATAGCCAAAGCATCTTGTGAAAGAACAAAGCTGAAGGAATCACACGTCCTGATTTCAAACCATATTATAAAGCTATAGGAATCAAAACAGTATGGCATTGGTAGAAAAACAGACACAGATCAATTCAGAATAGAGTCAAAAATAAGTCCACACATGTATAGTCAATTAACTTATGATAAAGGAACAAAGAACATACAATGGTGAAATAAATGTTGGGAAAGCTGGACAAAAGAATAAAGTGAACTAATATCTCACATTATACATGAAAATCAACTCAAAATGGATTAAAGAATTGAACATAAGACCTGAAACCATAAAACTCCTGGAAGAAAACATGGGGGTAAGCTCCGTGACATTGGTCTTAGCAATGATTTGTGGGCTTAACAACAAAGCAAAGGCAACAAAAGCAATGTAAACAATATATCACACTAAAAAGCTTCCCTTCAGAAAAAGATACTATCACCAAGATGAAAAGGGAACCTAGGGAATGGGAGAAATACCTGCAAATCATACCCATACATCCAAAAAGGGGTTAAAATGCAAAATACATTAAAAAAAAAAAACCTCATACAACTCAATAAAACTCAATAGCAGAAAAAAACTTTTTTTCAATGGGCAGAACTGAGTAATTATTATTCCAAAGACATACACATGGCCAACAGGTACATATAATGGAGCTCAACATCAGCAATTATCATGGAAATGCAAATCAAAACCACACTGAGGTATCACTTCACACCTGTTAGAATGGCTATTGTCAAAAAAAGAAATAAAAGTGTTAGAAAAGATGTCCTTGCGCGATGTTGGTGGAATTAGTAAATTGGTGCATCCACTATGGAAAGTAGTATGGAAGTTCCTCAAAAAATTAAAAATAGGGGTTGCTGGTTGGCTCAGTTGGTTAGAGAGTGCGCTCTTAGCAATAAGGTTGCCGGTTTGATTCCCACATGGGCCAGTGAGCCGCCGCGCCCTCCACAACTAGATTGAAGACAACCACTTCAGCTGAGCTTCCACTGAGTTGCCGGTGGACAGCTGGATAGCTCATTTGCTTAGAGCTCAAGTTCTCAACAAGGTTGCCAGTTCAATCCCCACATGGGACGGTGGGCTGTGCCCCCCCCAACAACTAGCTTGAAAACGGCAACTGGACTTGGAGCTGAGCTGCGCCCTCCACAGCTACCCTGAAGGACAATGACTTGACTTGGAGCTGATGCACCCTGGAGAAACACTCTGTTTCCCAATTTTAAAAAAATTAAAAAAAAAATGCCAAGTCATTCAGCAATTCATGTACTGGGTATTTAGCACCCCCATGTTCACTGTAGCATTATTTACAATAGCCACCATATAGAAACAACCTAAGTGTCTATAATAATAAGAATGAATAAAGAAAATGTGATACAAACACACACACACACAAATATTATTCAGTGATAAAAAAAGAAAGAAACCCTGCTGTTTGTGATAAGATGGATGGACCTTAAGGCATTATGCTAAGTGAAATATGTCAGACAAAGACAAATACTGTACATCTCACTTCCTCTCTTATATGTAGTATCTTAAAAAACAAAGAAACAAACAAACAAAACCTCGATGTAGACAACAGATTGGTGGTTGCCAGAGCTGGAGGGAGGTGACAGCTGGAGGGAGGCTGCCAGGAGGGTAGGTGGCAACGCTCTCCCTATAGTAAAATGGTAAAGTTTCCATTATAAGTGGTGTATTGTATATTTGAAAGTTACTAAGACAGCTCTTATTATAAAAGTTCTCATCACAAGAAAAAAAATTGCAACTGTGTGGGGTGATGGATGTTAACTAAACTTACTGTGTTAATCATTTCCCAATTCAAACATATAGTAAATCATTATATTGTATACCTAAGGCTAATACAATATTATCTGTCAGTAACCTATCAAAAAAATGCACTAGTTAATTTTCAAAAATAAATTGATACAAAAAATTGGGAAATCGATATGGTTAATATTTCAATAGCCAAAGAATGAGTTAAAGCCTTACACACAATATTCTCATCCATGATAATTATTATTAATGAAACAACTCATTATGGTATTATTTAAGTGAATAAAAATTTTGAAATAAGCAACTATGAAGTTATTAAACTACAGCATTCCCTTGTAATAGAATACATAAAGTAATTACCACATTTCCAAAACTATTTAACAATCACATACCAAAAATAAATCAAGGATCTCTGTACAGTAAAATATAAAACTCATATCAAGTGACCTTAGGAAGATTGTGGAGTAGGAAGCACCTACCATCTACTCACCTAGACAACAACTGCACTGGCAGAATCTGTCTGATGTAACTATTTTGGAATTCTGCTGTCTATTAAAGGCTTGCAACTTCCAGTCAAAAAATTCAACAAGAATTAGAGTTAATTTTGGTCAATTTCACCTTTTTGGGTGGTAGCAGGTAACCAACCATCCCCTACCCACAGCCCTGAGGCAAGCACCTATGCCCAAGTTCCTAAGAGTTCCTAAAACTGTTCGCATGGGCTTGCAAAAACCAAGGTGAGCAGTCTTGACAAGGTCATCCAAATACTGGGAATCTGTATTCTGATAACTGCTTGTTGTTTTTAATCATGGATGAGCAGACATTAAGAAGGCATCCATTTTTGCAACCCTCACCCTATCCAACTAAAATGACTTCCATAAGATTTAAAGGACTAGCACCCATTCCCTCCCCCTCTATTCCGCCCTGCCCCCCCGCCCTCATTTTTCTTGTTTTCTCTTTTGGAAACCAAACACTTAATGACTAAGATGTTAAAAAGTAATCACATACATGAGGGTATTCAGAAAGTCACAGACATAACCAAAGAAAGACGCAGACTTAGAAAAGACCTAACATGTTATGTTTATACATCAGACTGATCCCTGCAAAAAAGACATGTTACAATAAAAAAATAAAAATTAAAAAAACACCAGCAAACCCTGGTGAAGGCGGAAAATCTGATTTCCAGACTTACCGTATTATAAGATTCAAATGTCAAGTGTTCAACAAAAAAATCACAAGTCATACAAAGAAACAAAAAAGTATGGCCAATTTGAAGGAAAAATATAGATCAACAGTACCTGTCCCTGAAAAAATCCAGATGACAGGCTCAACAGACAAAGACATTAAAATGACTGTCTTAAAGCGCCTCAGAAAGCTAAAATTAATCTTGAACAAAGTCAAGGAAGTGACTTATGACAAAATGAAAATATTCATAAAAAGTCAAAATATACACACGAGCTCGGACAATCAAGTTGACAAAGACATCCTAGAAAAAAAGCTACATACCTCATTGCTGAATATCACATGGTCACCCTCGAAGTACTCCCCTTGGGAAGCTATGCAACGATGCTAGCGCCTAGTCCACCCTTCAAAGCAATTTTGGAACTCTTTTTCTAGAATGGCCATCAGAGCTGTCATCGTATTACCCTTGACGTCCTGAATGTCATCAAAATGTCTTCCTTTCAATATTTCCTTTATCTTTGGGTAAAGAAAGAAGTCATTGGGGGCCAGATCAAGTGAGTAGGGAGGGTGGTCCAAATTATTTGCTTACTGTCTAAAAACGCCCTCACAGATAGCGCCGTGTGAGCTGGTGCATTGTCGTGATGCAAGAGCCATGAACTGTTGGCAAAAAATTCAGGTCGTCTAACTTTTTCACACAGCCTTTTCAGCACCTCCAAATAGTAAACTTGGTTAACTGTTTGTCCAGCTGGTACAAATTCATAATGAATAATCCTCTAATGTCAAAAAAGCTTAGCAGCATCATTGCAACAAATTCACAAACTTAATTGTCAGACCTCGTATGAACCAAAAGGAAAATTATGGACCTAAAAGATACACTAACTAAAATGCAAAATTTCATTAAAGAGATTCAAAAGCAGATTTGAGCAGACAGAAGAAATAACTGGTGAACCTTAAGATATGATCATGGAAATTATCAAATCTAGGAACAGAAAAAAGAAAATTTTAAGAAAAGTAAATAGAGCCTAAGGAACATGTGGTACATCAACAAATGGATCAATATATGCATTATTGGAGTCTCAGAAGGAGAAGAAAAAGGGCAGAGAGATTATTTGAATAAATAATCACCAACAAAATTCCAAATTTGATGAAAGACATGAATATAAACATCCAAGAATCAGTGTCATACAGTTCTGGTCGCTGGTAGTGGCCCTCGCAGGTTGAATTAAAGAAAATACTTTATAAGAAGATGGCCACTGCACAACTGAAGAGAACTTCTGTGAGTGCATTGATATTTCCCAGTAAGGTATCAACTGAGCTTGGTGTTAGTGAAGAGGCTCCTAGCAGTTTCAGTATCCTGCATCACGTATTTGAGAGGAATTTTTCCAGAATGTGCTTATGGAACAAGATAGGTAGATGATCTTTTTTCAAAATTCTGAGAGAAGATAAACATTGTCCAGGATCTACACAGTTAGTGAAGTGGATGCTAGGATGCTATCAAGCTTTACAGAAAAAACATCTAAGGATGGTTGTGCTAGTTGTATACACCAATCCAGAAGACCCTCACACAATTTCAGAACATTACCAATTTAAATTCAAGTATACCAATAATGGACCAATCATGGACTTCTTAAGTAAAAACCAAAGCAGTGAATCACGTGTGTCATCTGCTGACACGAAGAAAGCAAGTATTCTCCTCATTCGCAAGAATTATGTTGTAATACAAAATCTAGGACCTTTACCTAATGATGTTTGTTTGACCATGAAACTTTTTTACTACGATGAAGTCACACCTGCAGATTACCAGCCTCCTGGTTTTAAGGATGGTGATTGTGGAGAGATATTTGATGGGGAGCCTATGTACTTAAATGTGGGAGAAGTTCCAACTCCTTTTCACACCATCAAAGTGACTACTGAGAAGAATGAATGGAAAATATTTATTCACCTGTATTATCACCAAAACAATTAAAAACACCACTTCAGAAAATTCTCATGGACAAAGATGATGTAGAATATGACCAAGAGCATTATATAAGTGATTATTTTGACATTGAAACTAAAATGGAAGAGCAGAAAAAAAATTCTGGATCTTCTGAACTTGAAGAACTAAATTTAGTTTGTGAGGAAGATGAGACTATGAGGTGTAAAGAAAGTCCAGATCTTTCAATTTCTCATTCTCAGGTTGAGCACTTAGTCAATAAAACACTTGAACTTGATGTGTATAAAGTAAATAAAACTTCTGAACTTGATGTGTCTGAAAGCAAAACAAGAAGTGGAAAAATCTTTCAGAATAAAATGGCTAATGGAAATCAATCAGTAAAACCTTCTAAAGACAAGAAAAAGAGACGTGAACTCAAATCTGGGAAAAGTCTGTCATCACTTTAATTCTCCTAGTCAATGCCAAAAATAAAAAGTTTAGTGAACCAAAGGACCATACACGAAAATTATTTTTCTTCTTCATGTTTGCACAGTTCATTACAATATTTAAAGGGAACTATATTACTATTTTAAGGTGTGTTTGCCCTATCTCTGAAAACTTAGATGTAGTCTTATGCAGTTCGTGAACTGAAATTGAATTCTTAGCTGACTTACCACATTGTGATCCTGAATGTTATCTGAGACAAATCCAAGAGAATTTTTGAATAAAATAAAAAACATCAGTGTCATAATTATCTACTCAATATTGATCTAGCTTCCATTTTGGTGGATACTTCCTTTAAAAAATATATTAATTTTTAAGGCCTCCTAAAGCCATTTTGAAACAAATAATATTTATTTTGGTGTTAAATTTTGGAAGGAATTCACTTTTTACTTATGTTAAAACTATGCCATTTAACTGTGTTTGCAATTGTTATTAAAACAATCTTCTTCAGTACTTTGATACAGTGTATTAACAATATGCAGTGTACAATTAAACATATGTGCTTTACCTTTTTTAAAACATTTTTTACTATAAGACAAAATGATAAAAAAAAAAAAATAAGACAAAATGATGACTAAGATTTTGAGTCTGGCATTTTGGGGAGCAAAAATGTTATCCAGCATCTAAAATAAACAAACAAACAAACAAACAAACAAACAAATAAATATAAACCTCCAAGAATCCCAAGGAACTAGTGGTAGAATAAACTCAGTAAGACCTTTGCTGAAAAATGTTATAATAAAACTACTGAAAGACAAAGACAAATTGAGACTCTTGAAAACACCAAGAAAAAAATGTCTTGTCACATACAAAAAAATCTCAATTAAGATTTTAAGCAGGGCCAGCCCGGTGGCTCAAGTGTGATTAGAGCACCAGGCTCCTAACACCGGGGTCGCTGTTTCGATTCCCACATGGGCCAGTGAGCTGTGCCCTCTACAGTTAAGATTGTGAACAACGGCTCTCCCTGGAGCTAGGCTGCCATGAGCAACCGGTGGACAGCGTGAGTGGCCAGCAGCCAGCGTGAGTGACCAGCAGCCAGTGTGAGTGGCCATGGGCTGCTGTGTGCTGCCATGAGTGGCGGGCGGCCAGCGTGAGTGGCCAGCAGCCAGCATGAGCATCTGACTGACAACCGGTGACCGACTGTCTCAGCCGGGGAGAGCACAAGGTTCATAATACCAGCATGGGCCAGGGAGCTGTGTCCTACACAACTAGACGAAGAAACAATGGCTTGAACCGGAGTGGGGGGAAGGGGGGCAAAAAAAAGCAGGGGGGTGATTTTAAGCAGATTTCTCGTCAAAAAACATGGTAGCTAGAAGGCATTGGATTGGTATATTCAAAGTTCTAAAGAAAAAAACTCAACCAGAAACTCTATATCTGGCAAAACTGTCCTTCAAAAGTATGGGCAAAATTAACACATTTCAAATTAAACAAAACCTGAAATAGTGCATTACCACTAGATCAGCTCTACAAGAAATGCTAAAGCGAGTCCTTCACGTTGAAAAGACAGGACATTAGACAGTAACTCGAAACCATATGAAGAAATAAATATTATTGGAAAATACATGGACAATTATAAAAGCTGGTATTATTGTACCTTGGCATGTAATTTGCCTTTTTCTACATGATTTAAAAGACTAATGCATTTTTTGAAACTATTAGACTACATTTTTGAACACACAATGCATAAAAATATAATTTTGTGCAGTCAATACTCGAAAGGAAGTGAAGACAGAGCTGTATAGGAGCACAGTTTTGAATGTTACTAAAGTTAGGCTGTTATAAATTCAAATTACAGTGTTGTAACTTTAGAATGTTAAATGTATTCGGCAGTAAGAAAAGATGAAATAGGACCATTTATGACAACATGGATGGATCTTGAGATTATAATGCTAAGCGAAATAAGTCAGACAGAAAAAGTAGAGAACCACATGATTTCATTGATATGTGGTATATAAACCAAAAACAACAAAAGAACAAGAAAAATAACTGAAAGAACAAAAACTCATGGACATAGACAACAGTTTAGGGTAAAGGGGTAAGGGGAGCAGGGCTCCACAAGAGGGTAAATGGGGTCTAATATATGGTGATGGAAAGAGAACTGACTCTGGATGGTGAACACCCAATGTGAGATATAGATAATGTATTACAGAACTGTACATCTGAAATCTATGTAACTTTGCTAACAATTGTCACCCCAACAAACTTTTTAAAAAAGGAATGTTAAATGTAAACCCCACGATAACCACAAAGATATCAGCTACAGAGTACAGACAAAAGGAAATGAGAAGAGAAACAAAAAGTTTCACTACAAAAAACAAGGGAACACAGAAAAAGACAGTAGCGCAGGAAATATGGGGCAAAAACAAAACTATAAGGCATATAGAAAACAAATAATCAAAATGACAGAAATAAGTCACTTTATCTATTCCTTTAAATGTTAATTAATTAAACTCTCCAAACAAAAGACAAAGATTAGCAGAATGGATTTAAAAATATATATAACCCAACTATAGCCTGCCTACAGAGACTCACTTCAGATCCAAAAGCACCAATAGGTTAAGAGTAAAAGGATAGAAGAAAGTATTCTACGCAAATACTAGCCAAAAGACAACAAAAGTGGCTATACTAATATCAGACAAAATAGATTTGAAATCAAAAAGTTTACAAGAGACAAAGAAGAACATTATATATCAGTACAAGATTCAATACAAGAAAATTTAACAATTACAGTTGACCCTTGAATAACACAGGGTTTAGAGTGCCAACCCCCAACGTTATGCAGTAAAATATCTGCATATATAACTTTGGACTCCCCCAAAATTTAACTACAGTCACCCTTTAGTACCCACAGGGGACTGTTTCCAGGACCATGATCCCACCGTGAATACGAAAATCCATGGATGCTGAAGTCCCTTATATAAAATAGCACAGAACAATGTATACAGTCCACCCTCCACATCCATGGATTCCCAACCACACATCGAAAATATTGTTTTCAATCCAATGTTGGTTGAATCCACAGATGTGAAACCCAGGAATAAAGAGGACTAACTATACATTTATTGAAAAAAAAAAAAACAATCTGTATAAGTGGACCTCTGTAGTTCAAATCTGTGTGGTTCAAAGGTCAACTGCATGAACATTTACACACCTAATTAGACTATCAAAATAGATAAAGTGAAAACTGACAGAGAGAAATAGACAGTTCTATAAGAAGTTGGGAGATTTCAATATCTCTCTATCAACAACAAATAGAATAACCTGACAGAAAATAAGAATTAAAGGACATGAACAACACAATAAACCTATTAAATCAAAAGGACATATACAGAACACTCTACTCAAACAGCAACAACAAAATATACATTCTTTTCAAGTGCACATTGGACATTCTACAGGATAAACCATACTGTAGAAAACAAATTAAGCCTCAATATACTTAGAAAGATATACCATACAAAGCATCTTCACGGACCACAAAGGATGAAGTCAGAAATCAATAATGGAATGAAAACTTGAAAATTCACATTTGTGAAAATTAAACACTACAATTTACAACAAATGAGTCTAACAAGAAATCACAAGGAAATGAGAAAAGTCTAAGGGATAAATGAAAATGAAAACAACTTATCAAAACATATGGGATATAGTAAAAGCAATGCTAAAGGAGAAATATATAGCTGTAGATGTTTATATTAAGAAATAAGAAAGAACTCAAATCAACAACCTAACTTACAACTGAAGGAGCTAGAAAAAGAACAAACTAAATTCAAAGACAGTGGAAGGAAGGAAATAATAAAGATTAGAGCAGAGATAAACATAGAATAGAAAGAAAAAAAAAGGATATCAACAAAACCAAAAGTTAGTTCTTCAAAAAGATCAACAAAATTGACAGAGCTTTAGCTAGATGAACTAAGAAGATTCAAATTAATAAAATCGAAATGAAAATGAGGACATTACTACCAATTTACAGAAACAAGAATTATAACAGACTACAATAAACAACTGTATGCCAACAAATTGGACAATCAGGATGAAATAGACAAATTCCCATTAACACAAGTTTACCAATACTGAATGACAAATAGAAAATCTGAATAGACCCATAACTAGTAAGGACATTGAGTCAGTAACCAAAAACCTACCAAGAAAGGAAAGCCCTGAACCTAATAGCTTCAACTGCTGAATTCTACCAAACTCTTCCAAAAAATTGAGGAGGATAAAATACTTCCTACCTCATTCCATAAGGCCAACATTGCCCTGATAACAAAGACAGTCAAAGAAACTACAAAAAAGCTACAGACCAATATCCATTATGAACACTGATGCAAAAATAATCCAAATAGAATTCAATAGCTCATTATGATTATATACCCTAACCACATGGATTTATATGTAGAATGCAAGGATGGTTCAACATACAAAACTCTATCAATGTAATACACCACATTAACCGAATCAAGGAGGAAAACCACACAGTCATTTCAATTCATGCAGAAAAAGTGCTTGACTGTAGGGAAGATGTTGAAGAAAATTTGCCTTCATTGGTTAATGTGAGCTTTTGTCTGTTTGCTTTTTGTTCCCTCACATGAGACTCCGTTTGAGGTAATAGTTAGCTTTTTAGTTTGCTTTTTCTTCCCTCACATGAGAGACTGCATGCGAGGTGATGGTTAAGTTTTGTCTGTTGACTCTTTGTTCTCTCACATAAGAGACTGCATGTAATTACCAATGAATACAAATTTTGAGGCCGAGTTGTAGGGTAGATGTTGAGGAAAATTTGCCTTCACTGGTTGATGTGAGCTTTTGTCTATCAGCTTTGATCTGTTCCTGTATATGAGGTTATTTCTATGCTGTGATCAAGGGTTGAGTAAATTTCCCCTTTGGTCTCATTCTCCTGAGAAAGGAAGATATGAGATGAGGTTGCTTTTCTGTCTGTGCTGTGAGGTGATGATTAGCTTAGGGTTAAAGAAATTCTTGATCAGGGGTTGAGAGAATTCCCTCTTTGTTCTCCTCTGTTTCGCCCACATCAGCAGTGAAGTGAAGAAGTAGCTAACTTATATCAGGACGACGTGACAGGCACATCGCCAGGCCTTATTGCTCATCTGGATGAACTGCCCCTTCAGCCGGAGGGGCAACATTCATATCAATAGCTGTCGGACCCTCCCATAACTGGCCATTCCTGAAGGGGTGGGGGACAGGACAAGAAACTTGGCTCTAAGGTACATTTAAAGAGATATATAAGACAGACCTCAGGTGGCTTGATATTGATTGATTACTGTTTCAAGAGATTGCTATTCAGAAGATTTGCTGTTTTAGGACTGCTTTTCAGGATTGGATTGTTTCAGAGTGAGAGATCAGAACTTGCCTCAATGGACAGTAGAAACTTCTTTTGTTGGTGAATTGTCATCATTCTAGCATCTTTGGGAACCTGTATACAGCTTGCAGCTTGCAGTACCAGACTTCCTAATTCCCAACAACAAAGGCAACAGCAGCAACATTCTTGGGAATTAACAAATAACGGAGTGGGAGACACCTGAGTTTCTCTCAGCTACAGACGTGGCAAGGTTTTGATTTATGACTTTTCCGGTGTTGTTCTCCCCCAGTTTGGTGAGCTTTTGACATCTATTGTAATAGTTGCTATCCTATAGAGCTTATTACTGCTTTTGGATACTCCTTAAGTGATGTTATTTGTGTATTTAGCCAAGTGATTTTTGATCAATAGTAAACATGTGTTGGGATCTCTTAAACTTATTAGTATGTGTACTTCTTTGACGTGACATTGTTATCAATGTACATAGTTTAGTCTTAACCACCTTTACTTTCTGACATTAGCATATTCTGTTAATTGCCATAGTCTTTTGCTATTGCATATTGCTAAATAAATTGATTAGATACTAAATAAATTAATTAATTAGCTCCATTCTAGCCTGTGTCCCTCCTCCTTTTTTTCTCCGCTTGTTATTACATTGACAAAATTCAACACCCTTTCCTGATGATAAAAAAGAAAACACATTCAACAGTCTAGGAATTCAAGGAAACTACCTCGACATAATAAAAGCCACATATAAAAAAATCCACAGTGAATTTCGTAACAAATGGTGAAAGGCTTTTCCTCTAAGATCAGGAATAAGATAAGTTTGCCCACCTGTTCCACTTCTAGTCAACATAGTACTGGAAGTTCTAGCAAGATCAATTAAGCAAGAAAAATAAAAATAAAAACAAACTGGAAAAGAAGAAATAAAATAATCTGTATTCACATATGACATGATCTTACATGTAGAAAACTCTAAAAATTACATATACAAAAAGAAACTGTTAGAGTTAATAAATGAAAAAAGGAAATTAACAAAACAATTCCATTCATTATAGCTTCAAGAATTTAAAACTTAGCAATTAACTTAACCAAGGAGTCAAAAAACTCAAAAACTAAAAACATGACAAAGAAAATTAAAGATATTAATACATGGAAACACGTCCCATGTTCATGGATTGAAAGAATATTGTTAAGATACTAACCAAAGCGATCTACAGATTTAATGCATTCTTATAAAAATTGTAATGCTGTTTTTGCAGAAATAGAAAAACCTACAGACCTAGAGACTTTAGGTCAAGATGGTGGAAAAGGTAAATGCTGTGCTGGCCTCTTCCCATGACTACATCGAAATTACAACTAACTTACACAACCACCACCATTGAGAACCATTTGAAGACTACCTGAACAGAACTTCTTTAACTAAAGATATAAAGACACATGGAGACAGGTAGGAGGTTTGGAGATGCTAAAGGAGCTAGTCCCACTCCCTGGTTAAGAATCAGGAGGGATAGCTCAGCTGCAGAGGTCCTCCCCGAGGAGCAGCCCAGGGCACAAGTGCTGGGAGGAGGACGCCCCATAACACCTGGCTGTGAAAACCAGCAGGAATTGCAGCTCAGTGAGACAGAGGGCTACTGGAGTCCCAGGCATTTCTCTTAAAGGACCTGCATACATAATTACTCACTGATGGATCCACTTGCTATGAGCTCCAGTGCTGGGGCAGCAGCTCAAAAAGTGCCAGGGACATACAGAGAGGAACTGAATTGTCTGGCTTCAGAGCAGGGGCTGGAGGGGAAACTCCATCCTTGATAAAAGTGCTGCTCAAGGTGCCATGATTCTTTTGTTAAGCCCTCTTCACCCACCCAGAATGAAGGCATAGGTGGGCGTCAAGTCTGAGTCTTCATCGACCTGGCTAACACTGTTCATCCCACACTGGAGATTGCCTGAAACACTGCCCCACATAACTTGCCAGGCCACCCAAGCCACTTCCAACAGCTTTGCCATACAAACAGACATCTTGGATTGCACTATGGACTTTCCTAAAATCTCTCAAAGATTCACACACCCCAAACAAGAAGCCTCACTATGTCCTATTCCTCTTGCTAAGCACCTCCAAGCCCAGCTCTACTAGGAGTAGTTGGCCTCAATTCACAGCTTAGCCTCTACCAGATGCCTACAAGCCCATCACAACAAGCTACCAACCAAAGACCACTTTGTAACTCATATCAAATAACCGAGGGCAGGGCACACACAGTGGCTGACCTTGGCCTGCACCAGAGCCCCTTCCAAGAGGCCCCAGAACCAACATACACAATGCACCCCCAACCACCTCCACAAACAACACACCCAAAGGGCATACTGGGAAGGGACGGAGCCCTGCTAATGCAGATTTTGCTCCATGGAGTCATTTACTTTAAATGCAAATGAATTAAATGGTCCAATCAAAAGACATAAGGTGGTTGAATGGATAAGAAAACAAAACTCTTACATATGCTGCCTATAAGAGACTCACTTCAGATCAGAAGACACACACAGACTGAAAGTAGAGATGGAAAAAGTTAATTCATGAAAATGGAAATGAGACAATAAAGCTAGAGTAGCAATACTTATATCAGACAAAATAGACTTTAAAACAAAGGCCCTAAGAGACAAAGAAGGACCCAGTAATCCCACTTCTGAGTATTCATCCGAAGAAACCCAAAACACTACTTCAAAGGGTCATGTGCATCCATATGTTCATCGCAGCATTATTTACAACAACCAACATGTGGAAGCAACCTGGGTGTCCATCAATGGATGAATGGATAAATAAAAGGTGGCGCAGGTGGCCAGTTGGCTCAGTGATTGGAGTGCAATGCTCATTAACACCAAGGTCATCGGTTCGATTCCCACATGGACCAGTGAGAGACAACGGCCTGAGCTTGGAGCAGAGCCGCGGGCTGGCTCAGTGGTTAGAGTGCAGTGCTCATAACACCAATGTCAAAGGATCGATTCCCACATGGGCCAGTGAGCTGCGGCCTCCACAACTAGACTGAAAACCTGGAGCTGAGTTGTGCCCCCCACAACTAGATTGCAAACAACGACTTGACATGGAGCTGATGGGTCCTGAAAAACACACACTGTTCACCAATATTCCCCAATAAAAAAATTAAAAAAAAAAAAAAAAAGGTGGTGCATACATACAATGGAATATTACTCAGCCATAAAAAAGAACGAAATATTGCCATCTACAACAACATGGATGGCCCTAGAGGGTATTTTGGTGAGTAGAGAACATCAGACAGAGGAAGACAAATGTCATCTAGAAAACAAGACAAACAAACAAACCAAACAGAAACAAGCTAATAGATACAGGGAGCATTTCGATGATTGCTACACTGGGAGTTGGGGGGAGGGGCAAGCAGGATGGGTGAAGAAGGGAGGAGATTAAGAGATACAAATTGGTAATTACAAAATAGTCATGGGATGTAGAATATAGCACGGGGAATATAGTAGTAGTATCATAATAACTATATATGGTGTCAGATGGGTACTGGACTTATTGAAATGATCACTTTGTAAGTTATATAAATGTCTAATCACCATGCTGTACACCTGAAATTAATATAATATTGTGTGTCAACTGTAATTGAAAAGTAAAAAATTATTTTAAAAAATACTGAAATACACTGCACACCAATGTTCATAACAGTGTTATTCACAATAGCCAAAGGGTGAAAACAACCCATAGACATTTAAACCAAACTACAGAAATGCAAAAGAGGAATCAAAACTTCAATAAGAAAAGTAATTTCCAGACTGTTATTCTAGATCTGATACCTCATATAAAGTATCACAAATTAAAACAGTAGTTGACTGACCTATTTCGACACTTGGGGTTGAGGAGATCTTTCCAAGAATAAACCAAAACACATATATCAAACACTGACAGATTTTACAAAATAAAATTCTAAATTTCTATACTATAGAAGATACTACAAATAAAGTAAAATTACAAATAGGAAGCTTGAAAAAAATTTGCAACAAATACAGCAAAGAGTTAATACCTCTAATAAGAATTCTAATAAGAATTCTTACAAATCAATAAAAAACAGATGGAACACCCCAATACATATGAAAACTAAAAACTCATATAATAAATAAAAAAATCCATCTTTACTAAAAATAAAAAATAATTGAAATGAAAACAACTATTTTATTTTCCCCAACATGCTATCAAAAAATTTTTAATAACACCTAATTATGGTTAAAATGTAGAATGGCAATATAAAGATTGAGAAGAATAAATATACAAAGACATATTGATAATCCACTTACTGTAGCATTGGTATACAAACAAAAAATGACAAATATCGTAAATGTCCATTCATAAGGAAGTACATATACATAAAAAAAGATTTCTATGTACTGATGCGGAAGTTATCAAATTAAAAGAAAAGCTGATTTTCTTATTACTCTTCCATCATATTTAGGTATTATTATTTTATTTTACAGATGAGGTAAACTTAAGTATAGAGAAAGAAGTTAAGCGAATTCAAATTGCCAGAGCTGCAATTCAAGCCTGTACTAAGTAAGTTAAAGACAGGTATGGCATTAATCACAGTGCAATATCATAATAAAGACAATAAAAATACTAGTTAAAAGAGTTAAAAGTTGTTACAGGATTAATATAAAAGTTAATAAGTATCTGTATGTTAAAATAATAAATTTTCATCTAGAAAAAACAAATATGCTTCTTCATGGAGACCACATTAATTTAAATTTTCTACTCATTCTTGGTGTTTTCTATTATTCCTTTATTTTTGGCATAAAACACAAGGTGTTTTTTTTCCTACAAAATTCCATTCAGGTTATCTGTCAGTAATAACAGCTCCAAACACTAAAGACAGGCTAAGGCTAAAGTAAGATTTTTAGCATTTACATAACATTTTCCATATACATCATCAAAGGCGTAAGTGCTAGGTTTTCAGAGGAAACCTCCTCAGTTTTCAGTCCTAGCCTCCATTCTTTTACCCACCAATTTTTAGTTGCTTCTTAACATTATATCTTCATAACAAGAGTTAGAGTGTGCATCACATTCTCTACAATAACAGGATAACAATAATGTCAGAACATCATGTCTCCTGAGACAATCTATTAATAAATAATTTTTATTTACTCTTCCTGATTTTGAGACAGGCAGACTGGGAGAAGATTGGTTACAAGAGTCTCATCCTTGAGCCTACGCTGTACTCATACTGTACTTGAGTTCCAATGGGGCCCATCAACTGAAGTGATGGTATGGCCATATTTGCAATTTATTTCTACAGAGCACTCTGGATTCTCCACAAAATGAACTCGTTTTAATGGAGGAGAGAACTAAAGCTTGGTTTAAGGAGCGTAGTACTCTGCCTTAAACCAAATGGTAATACTAGTATGGCTGTGACAATTGCCTTGGCAGCACTTGTAATGGCAAGAGGGATAGCCATAATCTCAGGATAAGATACTGTCATCCTCACCATAGAAGATTTCAGTAGCATCAGCTACAACAGCCTTTAATTGCTTGTTGATTATCAGTAGTAATAAGAGAGATAAAAATAATGACTACCATTTATTAATCACCTACTAAGTTCCAGGGACTTTACATAGGTCATCTCCTTAAATCTGCACAGTAATTCTATAAGGTGTACATTACTATCCCTATTTTATACACAGAATAAGTAACTTGCCTAAGGTAAGTCAGCATGTTAGAAGTACTGCTAAGATCTGAATCCAGATGTTTGTCTCCAAAGTCTATATCTATTGCAAGAATAAATAAAAAAATTACCATCAACAGAATAATTTCTCAGGGCTCACATCAAATACCACCTGGAAATTTTGAAGGACATCTTGTGTTTAACTGGAAACGAATTCATAACTAGAGAGTCTGGCAGCCATTGCCAACCGAAGCCTCTCACGCATGCTGCATTTCAGGGGAAAGCTACAGACTGAACTTTCAGCTCCCTGCACTATGCTCCTGCATCTGTGCCAACCCTTATACAAGACTTCCTGGTATCATCTTGCAACCAATGGAATGATACCTGCCCCATCCAATCAGAACTATGCAGTTGTATCCCCATTTGTGGTTATATTCACCAATCAGAGCTGCTCCATAAAGACCAATCAGAATGTGCAATCACAACCAATCAGAACTGTGCTACATGGATTCCTCATTTGCATAAAAATGGACCATATTTTTTTTCTGTCAAGTGGGAACTTGATCTCTAAAAGACGGCTTCCCCTTTGTCTCTGTAGAATGTACTTTTTCCACTGGAGGCTGCATTTCCCCAGTTTTCAAATTGTTCACTTGAATAGTTTCTCCTCTTTCTGCACCCCAGATTGGGGACTCCTATCAACATTAGCTTGATGGCAGCAAACTTTTGTTGACAATAACTATTTAAAAAGAACTTGGGGAGAGTTAGAGTTTTTACTGAATACATTTTACAAACATCCAGAAATTTTAGACCTATTATTATTAAACCTTATCCCCAGATTGGTATAAAGCCTGAAAAGTACAGACTTAATATGATAGTTTCACAGAATCCTCACAATTAGTGCTATTTTTCAGAACACATTATTTTTCAGAATGTGCATTGATGTCATTTGAATTCCATGGTAACTGTAATTTCATGGTAAATCACCACTTATGCTGTACTGTTACCATGGAATTCAAATGACATAAGTCTTACATAAGCCTTCAGTAATAATATTTTTATTAATATATTTTATGTGCACAAAGAATTCTCACATGTGAGATTTAAGAGAGATAATAAATAATTTTGTGAGGTAGAAAGGTCATTCAAAATTATTTCTGTTTTTAAAATTCGGGAAACCAAAGCTCAAGGTTAATTGATATAAACATTAACTCAAGTACACAAAATTCAAAATGTATTGAGCTAATAAGCACTGAGTAAAAGTGCAAATAACACATGATATCTCTCCTAAAGGTGCTCATGGTCTGAAATAAACACCTATAGTATAAAATGATAAATGTATTTCTAATATCTTTAACTATACAGCCTTTAACTACATTTATTTATACTACATTTATATTTTTTAACTACATGTATTTATTTAACTACATTTATTAGTAACTGGATAATGTCACTAAAACTCTCATTTTTTTTCAAAGAATTCAGAAAGAGATCAAATAAAGTGTAAAGTTAAAATTATCACTGATAAGTCACTAAGCAGAACGTAGGTGAAACATAATATACTTTCCAAAAGGAGAAAAATTCATAAAATTTTTTAATTTCATAAGAAATAGTTTATAAAAATAAAATGTATTAGAAATGTAAATTTGTTATAGATTTTTAAAGAGGCATTTATAAATATTCTTTAATGTAATTAGGCTTATAAGAGAAATGCAAACTAGAAGTTACCTTTGGATGGTTCAGGGTGAAAAAAAACATTAAGACTGGATCAATAATTTTTCACTCAGATAAAAAGTATTTACTCTACTTGCTGAAAGCAGAAAATTAAAAAGAGAAGTTCATGATAAAAATGAAAGTTAAAAGATCTTTTGGTATTTACTAACTGACATCCCCTAGCTTTTTCCCACAATTTCTTTCTTTTTTACAGTCCCCTCGTGAGCCTCTTCTAGAACTTAAAACAAATGCAACTTCAAATTTCCATTTCTCTTATGATGACACAGTAAGCCACATTTACTAATGGAATTCAACTGACTCAATCCATTTTTGTGAGGAATACATTCAGCCATTCATTCAGCAAATATTTACTGGGCACTATGTGCCAGGTACAGTTCTAGAATCTGATACAAAAACAGTAAATAAGACAAGATGGATGGATGGATGGATGGATGGATGGATGGATGGATGGATGGATGGACAGACAGATAGATGGACGGACAGCTGGCCAGCCAGATGAGTGGATAGGACAGAAAAGGAGGAGGAATAGACAGATGTCAGGGGAATGGATTTCAATTATACTATACAAATAGAATGAAATGCTAAAATAGGTAACTAAATTTCATTAAGAGTCTGCATCCATTTTCCCAAAACACAAGAAGAGTGACCAGTACGTTTTGAAACTGATTATTAGCCATGGACTGTTGGTTCCAACACCCATTCCAGCCACCAGGACAGAAAAGTCATACTAGCCACCAGAGCACATTTGCCTCACATTTAACAGACATATCTGTGAGGGAAGAGAGGAGGGCTCATGAGAAGAAGTGTAATATTTATTCTGAGTGAAGTTACCACTAAACATACCTTTCAGATAAAAAGGAGCTCTTGTGAGGAATTAGATTTTGACAAGATTCTAGGCTGCCATCAGATGATGAAGAAAGCTGCTCTGATTGCAAGTTGTCTGTATCACCCAAACTGGCCTCAGTTACAGGAGAGGTCTTTATGTATTTTCTTCCTAACTCCGTTCCCAGGACATTCGTCAATATAACTCTGGGTATCCTGTCACACAAAATAACAAACACTGTACTGTACTGAAGTTTGCAGTAAAAAATATATTCTAGGAAGTTGAGTTTTCAAACATTTTCATCTTAGCACAAGGAGGCTATAAAATTATACCATCCTAGAAATCAACCTGTAAATACTAAAATTTTTGGATGAACACTCTGTTTTTTGTTTCTATAAGTACTTATGTATTATAAATTGGCATAGATTAGCTTGCCACCACAATGGCTTTAACTGTAAGAATGGATGCTGTTGGGTGCTTTAAATTTTAAATAATTTTTCTCAAAAAATGCTTTCTCTTTCTCAGTCATTATTAAAAACACAGATTACTACAAACCAATTCAAGAAATCTTTATTTTTATCATTCAATATAAAGGCCCTTGATAAGTAATTATGTATTTATAATTGAAAAATGACAAATGCTAAATCCAACAAGAAAGACATCATTCAGATTGCACATATGATAATGACAAATTCCTATATGAAACAGCGCATATACTGATGGCAATATACCAGGGGTCCCAAAAAAATGTATACAAGTGGACACTTTGGTCAATGTTGCTCAAGCAGTAGTTCGCCGTAATCAGAAGTGTCTGGACGCTGATGGTAACCACTTTGAGCACTCTTGGAAATGCAGAAGTCCAGCGTGACTTGTATTCCTCTTTTGTTATCAGTATATATTGAGTATTACAATTTTAATAGCTTTCCTTTCTTAAAATGTGTATATATTTTTTGGCACCCTCTGTATATGCTGTATATAATAGCATCAGGGAAAGAGTCAATAAATTAAATTATGTTTAGAAAATTAAAGTGTATTTTTAAAACTCCAAACTTTTTAAATTGGCAGGGTTCATAGCAAATGTACTATGTAGGCCCAGTGTCTTCTTAAACAGAAGAGGATAGTATAATCTTTCCTTGGTTGGCCAGTTGTTATTATGAACTGATATACTTTGCCACACTACATGTGCCCACAAGGCTATCATTTGGCCTGAACTGGCTGGCCCAAACCAAATTTTTCTAATTTTTTCAGCTCTTGTTACTGCATTTTTTAAGTTTTCATATTGCTGTTATCAATGTGTCACTAGCAGCACTTTACATATATATATTTACATATATAATATTTGCTGTAGTACTTAAGAGAGGTACTCTTTTATTTTCCCTCCATAGAAGCACTATGTTCTTTTCACTATGTTCCACACAGCATAGAATTTCAGAGCTTCGGAGAATTTTAAAATAATTTAGTTTTCTCTTTATTTTAAACATGAAGAACTCAAAGCTCAGAAAAGTTAAATCTCGCCCAAGTATAAGTAACTCTTCCTAGTAAAAGAACCTGGGCCTATTTATTATCTTTTGGTTTTGTTAATTTTATTCCATTACACTGTGTCTCAGTAGTAACTTGCCAAAGGATCCGAATAACTAAGCTTTTCTGTCAATACTTCAGATCTTTTAAAATATCCACTTCCAGCACAACCACCACAAAAAAGTATTGCGATAATTAAGAAGCATATATGATCTAAAACCAAAGATGAATAGTAAATACAATTCCCTGAACTCAGAGTTTAAGTGCAGAAGAAGGGAAAGAAAGTCTGCCATCTAATACAACCACTAATTATGAGGAGGGGAGGGCAGAGATATTTTCGGACCTCCTCGTATGATTTAAATCTCTAAGGATCCTATTAGGGTGGCGCAAAAGTAATTGCAGTTTTTGCAATTATTTTTAACCTTTTAAACAGCAATTACTTTTGCGACAACCTAATATTTATTATTGTCTGCTTTGTACATCTGATGCCTGACAGAACCCTCCTTAATATCCTGGATTTGAAGTGGTAATGGGGACAATATAGGACTAGTAAGTAGTCTCAAGATTTATTTTATCTGACTTCACACTAGCAATTGCTATGAAATGAATCATTAAAGGAAACTCAGTTGTGGTTCTCAGTACTTTAGGAAACATACAGGAATGTTAGCAGAGAAAATTTTATTCAGGTTAGAACTGTTTTTGTCCCAGATAAATATTATAGTGTAAATAAAATTTTACTTACTTTTAAGAGATGAGAGAATCTGATATACTAAATTGATAACTCATTTTAAGAATTGATGAAATATTATTTTTACGTTCCCCTATCATTACTAAATTCTAAAATGTGTCCCATAATAAAAGATAACCCAGAAACCGTAATATTTAAGTAAAAATAAAATTTTACATGATTTGTTTTGCTGCTAAAGAAAGAAAAAGCAAAGAAGAGATATGAAAAAAGAACTTTAGAGGATAAATGAGACCTTTTAAGTTAAACAAATAGCTAAAAGTCTTTCCTAGAAAATTTTCAAAATTCACCCAAAACTAGTTGAAAGATTGTATACCAAGCAGCAGAAGCCACATCTTTAAAGCACAAGAGCCCTAGAGGGACTCTGAAGCTGTCAGAAGATTTAAGGAACTATCTCAGCATGTCTACCACAATATGCCTTCCAATTAGAAAGCACTCAATTACTATGTGAATAAATGCCACAAGGAAAAAATTAAAGAACAAACAGAATATTTAAACATTAATGAAATTAGATATCATATAAAATATGTACTAAAGTCCAATTCCTACTTTACTTATGGGAAAAAATTAAAATTCATTAGAGTAAAAAGCAGTATGGCACAGGAGTTAAGAGCAAAGGCTTTGGAGTCAGACAAACATTGGGTCAGGATCTGATTTTAGTACCTAATAACTGTATATAACCTTAGGCAAATTACTTACCTTAATTTATGCCTCTTAGCATTGATCTCATCTCTAAAATGGGGAGAATAATATCTACCTTACTCAGTTGTTAAGCTGTAAAGCAGTTAGCACAAGTCCTGGCACATAGTAAGTACACAATAAAGAGAAATTCACTTTAATTTTCCTATTATTGAAGTATTGCTCAAAGTTATAAATTATCCTCTTATAAATAGTGCTCAATTGTCATAATTTACCATATTCTCCAATCTTGATGAAAATATCTTATTACAAAAATACCTAATTAGCTATCAATGCCTATAAGTATACCCAATTCTTCATAAAACAGAGCCGTAGCCCAATCATCTTTCATCAACTATTGACAACTTACCCAATTTGAGTACCTTGAGGAAACAAAAAGCTTTGTGTGACACTCTTACAGAATACACATCTGTAAAGTGATGACTTTATAGATTTGTAAGTTCATAATACCAAAGCTATCTTTTGGTGCACAATTATATAAATGAGCACTGCCATGGAAATTCTAAGGATAACCCCATTTCAAGAGAGTCGGAATTTTTACAAGAAATATATAAATGTTCATCTCTCATACTATTTCAATATTGAAGGAAGGACTAAAAATTGTCATTTCACACAGTCTATCCAATTTTTTTTCCAAAGTATGTAAATAGTATCAGTAAAATACAACAGAATTTATTTAACAATGTTTTGAAATCACACTTAAAAATATAGTATGTTAAACCAAAGCAGAAACAACATTTTATAATGCAGTAAGTAGAAATGCAGAAAGTATAATACAGAAAGTATACTGGCCTGAGAAGTATTACCATTTACTGACTGTGTCTCTGCATGGTTATTTTTTCTGATTCTTAATTTTCTTAATTACAAATTGTAGGTGTCTTCCCTGCATACGTAGCAAGGTAAATGTAAGATTCAAAGAATTTAACAAATGGGAGTAAATCTGAAAAACTGTTAAGAGCTATTAACATAAACTTCATGTCAACAACAAATTTTTAAAGAAATAAAGCCCTTGTTGAAAGATAACATAATTACATTTAGTAATAAAGCTATAATACAAGAAGCACAAAAAATTATAATACTAATTTAGTTTTCATTTTGGTATAACTTACATGAATGCTTTTCTAAAACTGTACTATGTAATGTTTTAATAAAGTTCTCATAAATCCATTCCTAAGCTATGTAGAGGAAAAAAATAAATTTTTGAAGAACTTTATTAAAGGCATTCACAATTTTCTAAATTTGCTCTTTTACTAAGCTAAATTTTAAGTGAATAAATTATCACTCAAGTAAAATATTGCTGGCTTAAAGAAACCTTAAGGTGATAGAAATACTGTAGTATCAAAAAAGTCTTACCATCACCATATCTGGAATATGTACTTTTTAAAAACTTCAAACATATGTAAATTTAAGAAAAATATGAATAAATATAATTATACCATTTAGGGAAACTTCAAGAACCAGGCTCTACTTTTTCTTAATGAAATATGGGTATATACTGTCTCTATACTTCTCTAAAAATCTCTGGTGCCAATTGATGAAAGCAGGAGAAAGATGGTTTATCTTCTCAAAAGCCTTGTGGTTGGTCCCACCAGGCTCTTTCTTGCCACTTGAAACAAGGTTCATAAGTATCTAGAAATTTTCTCCCAAGAAAATAGCTATAAAACCACATACGGAGATAAAACCTACACTAAAATATGGTTTACTTATTTAAGAAGAAATTTGTGCATTCCACATACTACTAGTTTAATATTTCTAAAACTCTTGATACTTTTTTTATAACTTATTTTTCTTCTCAATCTTATCCAGAAATAAAAGGCTAAATTGTCCTCCCATAAAAGGCAACATACTTAGATCATTACCTTTAGATCCCAGAATGCGAATAAAATTTCTAACAAAATGCCATTTCTGGAATTGAATGAGTAATTTTGGTTTACTCGACAATTAACTCCAAGATAAAATTTAAAACAAAAAATAATTTTTTCTCCCTTTCATCTTTCTGAAATGATGAAATCCTAGCTAAGTAAGATAAAAATAAAACAAAAAGCATCCTGTCAAAGTTAAGCAAAGACTGGGAGTGGCCCGTTAGCTCAGTTGGTTAGAGCGTGGTGCTGATAATGCCAAGGTTTCCGGTTCGATCCCCACATGGGCCATTGTGAGCTGCGCTCTCCTTCAATGAGTGAATGAAAGAATGAATGAATAAATGTTAAGCAAAGATTAAAGAATGTATAAGTCTCCTATTCCAGATAGCAAGTCCCAGACAGAAAACATCTATCCAAAGCCACAACCTAAACAGTTTTCAATTTACTTATTTGAAGCTTATAATATCTCTTTTCCTGTTCTTTTTTTATATCCACCAAAATTACAGAGCAAATAATTGGTTCTAATGGAGGAAATTACATTCCCTACTCAAAAAGACTGGAAATATAACTTTGCTGAGAAGCAATCTCTTACTTGTATTCAGCAAGCATTTACTGAGCATTCAGTATGGGTCCAGTACTGTGCTAGGTACTACGAATATAAAAAAAATATAATAAAATGTAGCCCCTGCCCTCATGAAGCTTACTCTCAGGGAGGTAGAGAAACTATGAGGTTGGTGCAAAAGTAATTGCGGTTTTTGCAATTATTTTTAACCTTTTAAACTGCAACTACTTTTGCACCAACCTAATAGAAACTGCAATATAGAGTAATGAGTTATATGATATATGAACAGGTTTGTTAGCAAGATAAAGAAAGGGATCAAAATGCAGTGGACTGGCTAGTAGAACCAAGGAAGACTTCCCAAAAGATAGCATATGAGCTCAATGTTAAAGACCAATGGAAGTCAGTAATAAAAGCTAAAAGGTGGATTGCCTACAAGAGAACAAACAGCATGAGCTCAGAGGTATCATACATTCAGTCCGCTACTAATAGTTCCCTAAGTCTAAAACACAGTACAAATATGGAGGAGTGAACAGATGAAAGGCTAGAGACAGGCAAAAGTGAGATCATTAAGGACCCCACATGCCAAGCTAAGGAGTTTAAACTTTATAATGAAGGTTATGTGGAGTCACAGAAAGATGTTAAACTAGAAAGTGACAAGTAATATCTGCCTTTGAGAATGAATACTTTGGCAACAATATAGGGAAATATCCAAGAAGGAAAAGACTATGCACAGGAAGCCCAATCCAGTTACAATCGTAGTAATATATCATAGTATTAAAGGCATAAAGTTACTAGGGCTTGAACTGAGGCAGTGTCAATAAAGTTAGGGAAGAGATCATATTCAGACTTACAAGGTAAAAATAACTAGACATGATAGATGACTGGCTATGACGGGTAAAGAAAAAAGAGGAGTTAAGACAATTCCAAGTTCTAATTTGGAGAACTGAGTGTACAGAGTCATATACTCAGACAGGGAGGGGATACAGATTCAGAACAAGTCTAAAAACAAAGATGACGCATTCACTTTGAACAAGGTAACTTTAGGACACCTGGAGCTGAGGGACAAGGTCTAGACTAGCTGGTTGTTCACCCCAGGAAGCGAATCAAAGAAAGGCACACATACACAGTAAAAACCAAATTAGATTCTTATTGGGACTCTTCATATTACATTTAAATTTCATGAACACATAATCTAGCTAACAATTCCTGGTGGAAAAAACTGTTCTTGTAAAAGGATGGAACATTACACTATTCTAATCACACTGTTCTAGTTGAAAAGAAAATGAGAGGACTGATGAGTTGCGGCTTCTTTTCAAAATAGTCAAAGGACTTAGAAGGGCCATTCCTTTAAGTAGCCCCTTTATTTAGATCTATCAGCACAATAAAGAAATAATTCACCCATACTAAAAAGGGAAAATGCTAGCATCCAGAACAATGAGAGCAAACTGCTTCATAATTACTGAAGCTAAGTTGTCTGACTCTATAAATTTAGGATACTTTAGAAAGTTAAATTTACATCAGGTATGATCTAGTAAGGAGATTCTCATTACTTAGCTTTTTATGTTTTTGCCTTTTTAAAAGGCGTATCCTTTTTAAAATTAATGTATAATATTATGTTCATATGTTTTGACAGAGTTCTACTTTTATTTTTTAAATAAGTGTTGAAAGTTAGTGATTTTTATCCGAATCTTGGCTTAAAACACTTACACACTGTCATTCAGATTACAGACCCTATAACCAAAGCACTATCTAGCTAATGACAGGTTATTCCAAATGAAAGCAAAGCACCTCCCCCAAAAACTATTAATTTAAAGATTAAAACTGTAAATGGAAATACATTAAAAAATATTATGTTACAGATCAAATTTTCCCAGAACTAATTCCTAGTTTTCAGCCCCAAACTCCATACACAATTATTTTAAAAAATACAAAACAAATCTTGTCTTGTTGTTTTTCAAAATTAAACTGCATGCTTATATTAAAGATCTGGTAGCAATATTTCAACATCATCTCCTCTTTTAAAAAGAAAACTCAAAAAAGTCAAAAGTGGTAAGGACCTAGATTAAATAACATTTGAAAGGTATGTTAACTTATCTTTTTTATTTTCTGCATCTTTAACATACCTTTTAGATGTTATTTCATCTAGGTCATTACCTATCTAGATACATCTCTTCATTTTATATCATAAATGAATCTCTAAAAGTGTGCATACATGAATCAAATTGTGAAGTAAATTAAATGTACTGATACTTGCTCTTAAAAATAATTCTGTTAATCTACTTAATGGAGTACAGAATGATCACAAAGTTTATTAATTAAGATGGTCAGCTTTAAGATTTGCTTTCATTGGGTCACACCTGCATATGCAGATTTTCTTAAAGATCATTTCCAACAACAATCTCATTTTTAAGAATTTGGACTTATATTATTATTTCAAAACGTGGTGAGTTGAACAAAATCAATACTGAACAACATACCTTTCAGATAAATTAAGGCTTTGGTGAAGAGGCTCTAATTTTTGACATGTCTCTAGGCTGTCAACAGATGTCGAAGGCAATGAGTCTGATTGCACCTTGTTGGCATCACATAAATTAGCATCGTTTCTAGGTAGGATCTTTCTGAATTTTCGTCCTAAATCCGTCCATAGGACATTCGTCAACATAACTTTGAGTTGCCTGTTACACACACAAATAATTAATACATACAGTACTAAACATTGTATAATACATGAAGTCATCACAAGCTATAAGAAATGAAAACCTCCAAGGATTCTAAATTCAGTTCTTCAAGCAATTAACTAGAATAATAAATATCATAAGTAAAACATTTGTCTAACCATTCTTGAACATATATTAAAAAGTAAAGCTTATTTCACTGAAATTGGGATTTTCTTCAGAATTCCATCTAGTATGCTACAACTGTAGTCACATACATGTACAGCTGCTGGATTCCTAGTAACCCATCTATGCCTATTCACACTGTGAGTGGAACAACAATACACAATACACACAACTCTTCACAGAGGCAACCACTTCCTGCACTAAAAATTTGTTCTTCTTTTAGCATTTGTTGATTTGGAAAACAATGTTAAAACTAAGAGTGCAACAGTACATCATCTACCGTCTTAAGCTTATACAGTCTTAAGATATAGATTTAATTTTACCTTATTTCTAGAAACAGGTCAATTTAAAACATTTCCTTTTATTGTACCTGTATCAATTTCAAGAGTAAAACTGATAAATGTCAGTTTGTCTCATTACATTTTGCCCATTACTCCTTCAATACATCTTTGTGCTAATAATACTTGAAGAACTGTGTTCAGTTCTGGTACCTTGGAATACAGCTTTTGCAGTAGTGTAAACAGGTTACCAAGTAGACTTGAAACAATGTCAAATGAGGAATGACTTAAAGAATAGGAAATGTTTAATCATAAGAGTGTCTATCCTCCTCCCTGGTACCAGTTTTAGGCAGTTTGGTTGTTTATTTAACAAACATAAGAATATTAAGAAACAGAAAGCAAAGTGCTCGTGTATTTTAAAAATAAAACAGATTTCAAAGAAATCACTTGTTTACAGCAGCTACTTGGGGCTATATCTTCAAACCATCTGGAAGGAGGGGGTACAAGTCTTCAGGGCAACCTCCATAATATGCACTGGAACGCCAAACAATCTGAGTTTTTAAAAAAAATAATCTAGAGGTTTTAGAACGAATAAAGAGATGAGTGACATCTCTCTAAGTGAATAAGAATAATTCACCCTTTCAACAAATACTGACTACCTGCTAGCAGCTAACAAACAACTCTACTAATAGAATCTGGAGATTCGGCAATGAACAAGGTGGTTACAGTTCCTGCCTTCATGGAGCTTACCTACCAGAGAAGAATTACCCAATTAGTTATTTAATTACAATTCTGATGAGTGGTATTAAGACAAAACACAGATGGCTGCACCCTTTCTGAACCAGGTGAGGGAAAGTTTTACTGAGAATACAACACTGAAGCTGAAACCTCAAAGGATAGGCACTATCCAAAAGAAACAGGTGTAAAATGGAGAGTTATCCAAAAAGGGGGACAAAATGCAAATGGCTCATATATAAGTAACGTTTGTTCAAGGAAATTAAAGAACTTGCCTGGTTCAAGTGCTTAGAGTGAAAAGGAAATCTGTACAAGATAAAGATGGGCAGTTAGGCGGGACCTTGTGAACTATATTTAGAATTTGAGACTTTATATCAGTAACGATAGAAATCTATTATACTAGTTTTAACAAGAGAATGATGAGATCAGAGCTGCATTTTTAAACGATCACCTTGATCTTTTATGAAGAATGAAATGCAAGCACTAAGGTTAAAGGGAAATAAAAAATGAATTTAGAGAGGTAATGGTGACTTTATCAGGGGTAGTTTAGTGGAATGCTGGGAGCAGAAACCAGAACACAGTGGGATGAGAAAAAGGAGGAAAGGGAAACAAAAAAATGTAGACAGTAGACATGTGGCTGTGAATAGAGGATATAGGACAAAAGCTGAAGATAGATGGGAGGTACAGGAAAGGTTTCTTAGTTATTGGTTGGTTAGTTAGCTTAAGATAGAAAACGTCTGTGAAAGCTTAAGTGCTTATGGAAAGAGGTCAACAGAGTAGGAGAGGCTAGAGATACAGGAGACAGAATAATTAACACAGTAAGTTTCCTAAGAAATGGCATAACAAGAGCTAATATTTATTGAATATGCAAAATATGCCGGGCACTATGCTACTCAAGCATTTTACAATGATTTACTTCATTTAATCCTCACAACTACACTGAGATACAATGGTAGTTCTTCTTCTGCAATTGAGAAGACCAAGATAGAATACCCAATAACTAAGCCCACAGTAAAATGGGTGAGTTAGTGAAAGTGGGATCCAGAACCATACACTCTCAACTCTATTGCTAGCACTCTTAACTGCTCCACCATGCTGGTTTATCATGGAAGAAGTGGCACCCCTTTCCTTCTTCCAAGAAGTAGAAGAAACCAAGATCATCTTTCCAAATTAATATGAAGGTATTAGGAATACAGCCTTGAGAAGAGGAAAGGTTTCAAATCATCATTGTGGTGAGAGCGAACACAACCTAACTAGAGAAACACAGGATTATCTTGCAGTTTAGGAATCTAGTGAGACTAATAATCATGAATTTATGTCACAAATATACTCTGTCTTGTGACTCTTTTCCATCAGTACTCAGCCACCTTGGTGTCAGCACAATACAAACATAATTAGGTTCACAAGTGATTATTAATTACAAAGGAGAAAGCCACCTTTACAATGGAGAGATCTGGCAGCTACCACCTTAAGCAAGTGATCAAATGTAGGAGCACCCACAGTGGGACAAGCAAACATTATGTATCGATATGCTGCAATAAGCAAATGACATCAGCTATGAAGTATTCTTAAAAGAATGCAACATGAACGTAATCATAAGGACAAAACCAGATAGGTCATAAAAATCTAAACTGTAGGACATTCTACAAGACAACTGGCCTGGATTCTTCAAAAGAGTCAATGTCATGGTTTTTTAAAAAAGAGAAAGGCAGGGCTATTCTAACGAGACATAATAACCAAAAAATATAACACATGAACCGCAATTTGATCCTAGATTTACAAAAATAATAAAACGTATTTGGGAGACATTCAGGGAATTCTGATTCTAGACTTTATATATGATGACAATATGAAATCATTGTTAATTTTCTTCAAAATGCATTGTAGTTATTCTGTTAAGAGAATGTCCTGGCCCTTAGGAAATGTAGGCTGAAGTATTCAGAGGCAAAGTGCCTTGATGTCTGCAACTTACTTTCAAATGGTTCCCCCAATATATGCAATATATGTGTGTGTGTGTATATAACATGCAGTTACATACATGTCTGAAAAGAGACTGAGAGAAGGCAGATTTGTAAACAGCTTAATAACTGGTAAATCTAGATGAAGGATATATGAGTGTCACATTCTCATCAAAATAATTCCATGTCTGAAATCCCGTACCAAAAAAAGTATGACATATGGGGGGCGGGGGGGAAGTTACGCATGAAGCGGGGAAAAGTTATTCACCATGGTATTATTTATAAAAGCAATTAAATAAAAGCAACCTTAAATGCTCAGCAACAGCAGAATAGTTAAGTAAACCACGATAAAGCCATTTAATGGAATATTATTAGTCTCTTAAAATCTTCTACTTTAAATTTTAAGGTGGCTGAATATCAGTTTTTTTCTTTTTTTTTAAATTTATTGGGGTGAAAATTGTTAGTAAAATTACATAGATTTAGGTGTACAATTCTGTATTACATCATCTATAAATCCCATTGTGTGTTCACCACCCAGAATCAGTTCTCCTTCCATCACCATATATTTGATCTACCTTACCCTCATCTACCACCCTCCACCCCGCTTACCCTCTGGTAACCACTAAACTATTGTCTGTGTCTATGAGTTTCTGTTTCTCATTTGTTTGTCTTGTTCTTTTGTTGTTTTGGGTTTATATACCACATATCAGTGAAATCACATGGTTCTCTGCTTTTTCTGTCTGACTTATTTCGCTTAGCATTATACTTTCAAGATCCATCCATGTTGTCACAAATGTTCCTATATCATCTTTTCTTACTGCCAAATAGTATTCCATTGTGCATATATACCACAACTTCTTTATCCATTCATCTATCGAAGGACATTTTGGTTGTTCCCATGTCTTGGCCACCATATCAGTATGGCTACACCTGATTTTCTCTGGATACCATTTGCTTGGAGTGTCAATTTCCACCCTTTCACTTTGTGTCTATACTTGTCCTTGTAGCTGAACTGTGTCTCTTGGAGACAGCATATGGTTGGGTTTGGTTTTTTGATCCAATCTGCTACTCTGTGCCTTTTTATTGGTGAGTTCAGTCCATTTACATTTAGGGTGATTATTGGTATGTGAGGATTTCCTCTCATTCTATCTTTAGTTTTCTGGTAAGGCTGTGTCTCTATTGTTTCTTTGCCTTTTTGTTGTTGTCTATTATTTCTGTGTGGTGGTATTCTATGATGTTTCCCTGTTTCTTCTTTTATTACAGTATATATTTCAGTTCTGGATTTTTTTTGAGTGATTACCCTTAAGTTTATGTAAAAGAAAGTTTGATACCTAGAGTATTCCATTTTCTTCAGCATGCTTCCTTTCTCCATTGCCATATTTCGGTTCAGGCCTTTACTCTCCCCCTTTTTATGTTTTGATTGCCACAAATTGTCCCTGTTGATGGTGATTGAACAGCCTCCTTTAGTATTTCTTGTAGTGCAGGGCGTGTATTAGAAAATTCCCTCAGCTTCTGTATGTCTGGAAAGGTCTTTATTCCTTCTTCATATCTAAAGGATATCTTTGCTGGATATATTATTCTTGGCTCATAATTTCTCTCTTTCAATAGTTTGAATATTTGGTTCCACTCCCTCCTGGCTTGTAGAGTTTCTGCTGAAAAATCTGATGATAATCTAATGGGCTTTCCTTTGTAGGTTACCGTCTTCTTTTCCCTGGCTGCCTTGAGGATTCTTTCTCTGTCGTTGATTTTAGACAGCTTCAGTACAATGTGCGTTGGAGAAGGCCTGTTGGGATTGAGGTAATTAGGTGTTCTATTTGCTTCTTGGATTCAAGGATTCAGTTCTGTCCACATATCGTTTTTGTTTTGTTTTTTTCTGTTTTCTACTTGTCTTATCTGTTCTCTATACTAAGCAAGTACTATTTATGTAAAAGATGTCAACGAATTTTTTTTAAAGAATGGTAAACAGCTCAGGTTTACATAGCCAAAACCTATCAATTGACAAGTGAAATGAATATGTATTTTTTGCATTCAGGATATTAAACTATTCTTTTACAAGGTTTTACAACTGTACAACTCAAAATTCTAAAGGATCAAATGAAAATATTTATAAAATCTTAATATATAAGGTATACTTTTAGTCTACTGGGAATACTACTAACTATTAGTAATTTGCTAAATTATTTGGGAAATTATTATCAAATGGTAATTTTAATTAAAAATATCCAATGTTGGGAAAAGTCATTTTCCTATTCACCCAGACCAAATAAGTGTTTATGTTGGAAAATAACCACTGGTGTTCTTACTAATTATTCTAATTGGGTGGCTCTAAGTGAAAAAAACAATTTGGATTCTCTGGGAAAACGCTTATTTCATGTTTATATGTTTGGCTTCATTGTAATTTGGCTGACTAATAATATCCTAAAACAGAAGTCAGCAATGTTTTTTCCCAAAATTATTCAAGTAAAAAATTTTTTAATTTCTATATGTAAATGCCATAAGATTTCTATGGATACTGAAATAGAAACTTGAGAATGAAGCACAATATTCAAACCAGACAAAATAAAACTTAAACTTAACATTTAGGGAGACACAACTTAGGTGACAATATTATTCCAAGAAAGTAGGAAAGTAGTACCCTGAAAGTTACCTAGAAGATAGGTTAGTTTAAAAGGGAGGAGAGGAGTTCTAACTGCAAAGGCACAAGACAATTTCTGGCATAGTTTTCTATTTTGTACAAGGATGGTGGTTATATGAGTATATTTGCCTTATAAAAAATAATTTATAATATATAATTTATTAAACTGCTTGTCTTTTATTCATCTTTTTGGTAGGCGCATTATATTTTACAGTAAACATAAAGAATAGAGGACGGCTAAATGGAGAGCTCCACCTAACCCAAGATTCTATATACTTATTATCTCTGCTAAAGAACTTAGCTAGGCTTTTCAGAACCATCCAATTATCTATTTACAAAATAGCTCTTTCTAAGCTATAAACCATTATTCTACTTTTCATTTACAAGGGGCAATAATCACTGATCCATGTACTTAAGAGTCTAAAACTACAACTCCCACTAAATAATATACTAGGTCTCTTCTGTAGCACTGTTTTATACATTTGAAAACCTGCAGTTGTAGGAAAACAGCACAACCACAGCAGGGGGAAAATTTTTTTTTATTTTTATTTCTCTATGAAAAAGCACATATACTAGTGATTCTATAAAAGTTTGAAGTTTCTTAAAGTTAAAATTTTCAAAAGAAAGCAAAACTGAATAAACATTCAATGAATACATAAATATGACTTAAATATATAACTTAGCTACATAAATTCAGAAATCAAAAGAAAATAATCCTTCCTCAAATTTCAAAGCCTGTTTTTTGGTTCAGTAAAGTGACAATTACAATGAAGGTAGTAATTGGTTTCTGTATTCGTAATTTAATTTAGAGTATTTCTTGCCCTTCAAAAAATAGTTACAGAAAACCCGAATATGCCACCCCAAAATATGTCACTATGGCATAAGTATTATTTTGAGCTGAAGATAACTGAGAAACAGTAGAAGGCAATAAATGCTCTCCGTCCATCCCCCACTTGCCTAAAAGAAAGCTGTGACTATTTAGCACTGGACACTCTTATCAGCCTAGAGATGAAATCTACAGAACAAGCCTTACTTAAAAAAAGTTTTATCTTCCATTAGTTTCCCCCGTATTTACCAACCCACAGTTTGCGATCCTTGGAAGTCTCAAACCTTTTTCCTTTGTCTTGTCAATTCTCTAGAAATTTATTGTTCTTTGTTAAGATGCTACATAAACCCAAGTTCTAACCACTCCTTTGAGTTCCTCTCCCATATATGCATGTCACAGGTGTTAATAAACTGTTTTTCTCTTATTAACCTGTATTTTGGCAGTTTAAATTGTAAAACCCCATTCAGAGAATTTAGGAAGGCAGAGAAAAAGGGTTTTTTTCTCACTCTACATGGACAAAAGAGTTACACATTTCACAAAAATGACATGAATGGCCAATATACACATGAAAAAGTACTCAATATCATCAATATTATCTTATGGTCTTTAAAAAAAAGATTGTCATTTAAAAAAGGCAGAGAGGAAGAAAAGATTTTAACAGACACTTTAGAGAAGATACAAAATGCCAATAAGCACATGAAAAGATGCTCAACATCATCATTCATCAGGGAAACGCAATTAAAACCACAGTAAGATACCACTATACATCAATTACCAGGGATGATGATAAAAGAGACCGACCATACAAGTGTTGTCAGGGTTCAGGAGGAACTAAAAGTTTCCTACACTGCTGGTGGGAATGTAAAATGACACAATCATTTTTGGAAAAGCTGGCAGTTTCTTACACAGTTAAAAATATACTTTCAATGGCCCAGCAATCCATTTCCTAAGTATGTACCCAAAAGAAATGAAAACATGTCTATACAGGTACTTATACATGAATATTCACAGCAATTTTATTCATAGTAGCGCAAAATGGAAACAACCCAAATGTCCAGCTGAAGGGGATAAGAACATAACACCCCAAAATAAGCGTCTTTGGCATATTGATTATTATGAGCTGAAGGCACTTGAGAAACAGCAGCTGCAGGAAGGGATGTCTGACCTTCCATTTCCACCTAAAAGTGTGTCATATAATTTCCCATGAGAAAGGTGTTCTTTCTGTACCAGGAAGACATTTTTATCACTGGAGACTGGGAGTCAACACCACTACGGATCTATACAAACAAATCTAAAATAACCTTTATCTTCCATTAGTTTCTCTCATATTTCTAGTCATTTTTCAACAATTTACTGCACCTAGAAGCACTAACCCTTTTTTTTTGTCTTGTCGCTTCTCCACAAATTTATCGTTCTTTGTTAAAAAGGTATATAAGCTCTCAGTCCTAAACACATCTTCAAGTCTTCATTTTTCCTACAAGGGTTCCTGTATGTACATAAAAATATTAAATAAATGTGTATGCATTTTTCCTGTTAATCTGTTTTATGTCAGTTTAATCCTCAGGCCCAGACATAGAATCTAAGAGGGTAAAGGAAAAGCTTTTCCTCTGCAACAGATAAACATACTATTTTCATATAATGGAATACTATTCAGCAACAAAAAGAAATGAACTACTGATACATCCAACAATATGGACACATCTCTAAAATATTAGCTTGGTGAAAGAAGCCACACACAAAAGAATATACATACTGTTGTTTTCATATATTTGCAATTCTAGGAAGACACACCTGATCTACAGTAAAAGACAGTTGATCAATGACTGCCTGGGGTTGTAAGTGGGTCGGTTGAGGGATACGTGGGAAAGGGCACTTGAAGTTTTGGATGTTCCAGAGATTGTGGTGGTGGTGGTGGTAGTGGTACTATGAGCGTGCAAATTTGTCACCAAAATATGCACATAAAATTCATATATATGTAAACTGTACATCAGTAAAAGTAATTAAAAGCCATTAAGAGCGTGCAAAAATACAGAGGGTGCCAAAAAAAATGTATACACATTTTAAGAAAGGAAAATACTGTATTAATTGTAATAATCAATATATATAGATAATCAAAGATGACTACAAGTCACATTTGACTTCTGCAATTACAAGAGGTGCTCAAAGTGGTTACCATTCGCGTCCAGACACTTCTGATTATGAACTACTGCTTGAGCATAGACAACAACTCTTAAAATGTGTATACATTTTTTTTGGCACCCCCAGTATGTATATTGCCTTAAGAAAATGAGTCTACCTTATTAGTGTTCTTTATTAAAGCCAAATTATAAACAATTAAATAAGTAACATTTTTGTTAATTTATACAAGTACATTTAGCTAAAATTTGGATTGAAAAACCATTAGAATAATTTCCAGGGCTCTAAAAAATAATTATTACTGTAGTCGCCTGGGATACCGCAGTACATCAGTTTGTTACCTAGCAACTGGCCAAATGCTTTAACAAGCTTCTTTGGAATGAGAAAGATACTGCAGCTGATGTTTTGAAATTAAACCACTGATGCTTAACTGCTTTGGACTCTGAGGTACTACTAAAACCACTAGTTGACTGAATATTTTGAATCCCCAAATCATATGGTTAACAGAATAAATTGCATACCTCTGTCTAGTCCCCTTTCATAATGTTTTAGTCCACTCAAGCTGCTATGACAAAAACACCATAGACTGGGTGGCTTAACAACAAACATGCATTTCTCATAGTCCAGGTGGCTACGGGAATCCAAGATCAAGGCATCAGCAGACTTAATATGTGGTGAGACCTACTTTCTCATCCATGGCTAGCATTCTTCTCACTGTCCTCACATGGCAGGAAAGACAACAGAGCTCCTGGGTCCCTTTTATAAGGGCACTAATGAGGGCTTTTCTCTCATGACTTAATCACCTCCCAAAGGCCCCTAATACCATATCGGGGATTAGGATTGAAACATATGAATTTGGGGTGGGGCGGGCACATTCAAACCATAACACCTATTTAATTTGAGCTATACTAGAAGTTTCTTAACCACCTATTGATGATCCTCTTTTTCATCTGAAGCTGCTCTTAGTACCCATTTCCATCGTATCTCACTTGCATCCAGAGCCAGCTTTATGAACATGTAATCCACACAGCATACAGGGCTCTAAGCTCAAAGCCCCACATTTTTTTAATGCTCTGCTATTGCTATCCTGAAATTCTTAACAATTTCATCTTGGAACCTGCGTTTTGTAAGTGAAATTCATGGTACAATGGAGCATGCACATGAGCTAAGAAGATACTCATCATATTAATACGTGTGTCCACGATTCCTGGCTGTTCTAGTCACATATATTTGAGATGTTCATGAACAAAAAATTCTGATAGTCTCACCATGTATGAGAGTTCAATGAGATTCACAGTGATAACAAGGCAAAGCAGAGGCACTGAAAGTCCTGAAAGGCTACACTTTTCATTCAGACCATTCAGTGGTTCCAACACACACACACACACACACACACACACACACACACACACACACAGGGAGGGAGAGGGAGGGGGAAGGAGAGAGGGGGAGGGGGAAGGAGAGAGGGGGAGGGGGAGGGAGGGAGAGGGAGAGGGAGGGGAGAGGGAGAGGGAGAGGGAGGGGGAGAGGGAGAGGGAGAGGGAGAGGGAGAGGGAGAGGGAGAGGGAGAGGGAGAGGGAGAGGGAGAGGGAGAGGGAGAGATGGCATCCTAAGAAACACAAGTATACAAGGTACTCTACTGTATCCTTTCCTACTGGTGTTACTTTCCTATATTAGCCAACCACTTACAGTGAAAATGATGACACTGCAGGAAAGGGAATGATAAGACAACTCAGTTCCTTTTACTTTCAGTCATTCTTTACGTATCAGTATGCCAAAGATAGAAAGTGTTGGTAGAATGCAGATGTATCGAGAAGTGAAATGAAAGCAGCTGGGTTAGTTTTGTGCAACATGTCCACTCTTACAGTAAGAACAAAATAGATATATATACACAAACTATGAAATATAAATTGTATAATTTCGGTAAGTGCTCATACAGGTCCAATGCTCTTACAGCTGCATATAAAAGTAGCAGTGCACAATAAATATAAAGGTGAAAGGTAAAATTCATCCTAATAATTTAATTTTTCTTTTTCTGTACTTAGAACACATAAATGTAAATAAAATACACCATGACAGGTTGAGAAAGAGACAAGAGAAGGAAAAAGTTTTATAGTTTAGTACTGATACAGTGAGAAATGTACATTTGGTTTCTGTCTCTGGGGAACACATGAAGATGCCGGGAGGGTGACGCACCCAGAGATCATGAAAGCTCCACACCCCCAGCCATACCTGGCCCTATGTATCGCTTCCATTTGGCTGTTCCTGAGTTGGATCCTTTATAATACACCTGTAAATGTAAGAAAGTGTTTTCCTGGGATTTGTGAGCCATTCTAACAAATTATCAAACGTGAAGAGGGGGTCATGGGAACCCCCATGTATAGCCAGTCAGTCAGAAGTTCTAGTGACTACCTGGGACTTGCTGCTGGCATCTGAAGTGAGTGCAGTCTTCTGAGACTGAGACCTTAACTTGTGGGATCTGAGGCTAACTCAAGGTAGATAATGTTAGGATTGAACTAAACTGTAGAACATCTAGTCAGTACCCAGATTTGGAGAAATGGAATTGGAAAAGATGCCACGCACTTTGGTTTCAACAGTTTTGTGAGTAAAAACAGGTTGTAATTACCTTTACTTAAAAGCACTTTTTCTTGCTCTTTGAACACGAGGCAGCCATGGTGGTTGCACCTCCCCATACAAGACCCACCTGTCTGGGAGGAAGTTACTTTTAGAGATTTAAAGGGCCAGTGCCCCTTTTTCTTTTCTTCATTTTTCTTTTTCCCTTTTGCGGAGTCAGCCATTAAAGATTATAACATTCAAAAGTAATGCATGAAAGGGGGAAATCAGAAAGTTACCACAAATACATAGGAAAAGGCTCAGGCTCCAAAAACACCTGAGAAGACCTTAAGTTTACAGCTCACACTGAACTTTGACAAAGAGACAGCCTACAAAAAATCAAAACACAAAAATAAATTTAGAGGCGGCCAGATGGTTCAGTTGGTTAGAGCGCGTGCTCTTAACAACACGGTTGCTGGTTCGATTCACCCATGGGATGGTGGGCTGTGCCCCCTGCAACTAAGATTAAAAACAGCAACTGGACTTGGAGCTGAGCTGCGCCCTCCACATCTAGATTGAAGGACAATGACTTGACTTGGAGCTGATGGGTCCTGGGAAAAACACACTGTTACCCAATAAAAGGCTGATACTCACAAACTGGCTAGCCTCAATCCACACTGTGGACTCTCCTAAAATCTCTGAAAGGTCCACAAATACCAAACAAACAGTAGCTGTCCTGTACCTCCTGCTAAACAGCCCCCAGCCCAGCACTACTGGCAGCCAACCTCAGTTCACAGCTTAGTCTCTCCCAGGCACTTCCATACCCAGCACAGGCAGCTGCCAACCACAGATCACTTTGTAGCTCCCTGGGCTGGACATAGGCAGCAGCTGACCTGGGCCAGCACCAGAGCTCCTTCCAAGAGACCCCAGAACCAACACACCCAGTTTCAGATCACACCTGATCACCACCCAATTAGCTCCACAAACAAAGGGTGGACTCAGCAGGCACCAAAACCCGCTACAGCAAATCACTCTGTGAAATCAGCCCCCACACAACAGCTCCTCTGCTTTAGTCATGGCCAGTCCTCACAGGTAGTCAGACTGAGAATCAATTCCACCCACTGATGTGCCAACAGCAATCAAGACTGAAATACAATAGGAGGGAACCCACAACCTACACAAGTTCAAGGATACCACTGGATCTTAAGTAACCAGGGAAAATGGACCACTGGGCCTCACAGGACACCTACTACAGAAGGCACCGTACCAAGACTGGGAGATGCAGCAGATCCACCTGGTATGTAGAAACAAACAAGGAGGCAGCGAAAATGAAAAGACAAAGAAACATATCCCAAATGAAAAAAAAACACAGAAAAATACTCCAGAAAAAGAAATAGAGACAAGCAATCTACCAGATGCAGAGTTTAAAACACTGGTTATAAGGACACTCAATGAATGTAGGGGAAGAACAGATGAATCCAGTGAGAACTTCAACAAAGAGATATTATGCATAAAAAATGACAGAGAAGCCATAAAAAGGAACCAGTCAGGACAATCTGTATGCCTTTTATTTCCTTTCATTGTTATATTGCATTAGCTGGGACTTCCAGTACAATGTTGAAAAAAAGAGGTCCAAGAGGACATCCTTGCCTTGTTTCTCATTTTAGTGGGAAAGGTTTTACTTTCTCATCACTATATATGATGTTAGCTGTGGGGTTTTTTGTAGATGTTTCTCATCAAGTTGACAAAGTTCCCTCTATTCCTAGTTTGCTGAATGGGTTTTTTTATTTTTATTATGAATGGATTTTGAGTTTTGACAATTGCTTTTTTCTGCATAGATTGATATCATCATGTACTTTTCTTCTTTAGCCTGTTGATGTAATACAATTATATTACTTGATTTTAAGTGTTGAACCAGTCTTGCACACCAGAATAAAACCCACTTGATCGTAATGTCTAATTCTTTTTTATATATCGGTAGATTCAATTTGCTAATTTTTTCTTGAGTATTTTTGCACCTATGTTCATGAGAGGTATTGGCCTGGAGTTTCTCTTCTCGCAATGTCTTTGTATGGTGTTGATGTTATTGTAATGCTGGCCTCATAGAATGAGTTAGGAAATATTCCCTTTTTCATCTTCCGGAAGAGATTATAAAGTATTGGTAAAATTTCGTTTTCAAAGGTATGGTAGGGGGCCGACCCGGTGGCTCAGGCGGTTAAAGCTCCGTGCTCCTAACTCTGAAGGCTGCCGGTTCGATTCCCACATGGGCCAGTGGGCTCTCAACCACAAGGTTGCCAGTTCAATTCCTCGAGTCCCGCAAGGGATGGTGGGCTCTGCCCCCTGCAACTAAGATTGAACACGGCACCTTGAGCTGAGCTGCCTCCCGGATGGCTCAGTTGTTGGTTGGAGCACAGGCTCTCAACCATAAGGTTGCCAGTTCAATTCCTCGAGTCCCGCAAGGGATGGTGGGCTGTGCCCCCTGCAACTAGCAACGGCAACTGGACCTGGAGCTGAGCTGCGCCCTCCACAACTAAGACTGAAAGGACAACAACTTGAAGCTGAACAGCACCCTCCACAACTAAGATTGAAAGGACAACAATTTGACCATTGTTCCCCAATAAAGTCCTGTTCCCCTTCCCCAATAAAATCTTTAAAAAACAAAAAGAAAATATTTGTAAAATAATAAAAAAACAGAAGCAAAACAAAAAACAAAAGAATTCTTGAAAACAAAGAAAAAAATTATCAAGTGTTGACGAAGATGTACAGAAAATAGAACCCTTGTGCACTGTTGGTGGCAATGTAAGATGGTGCAGCTGCTATGGAAAATAATACGGTGGTCCCTCAAAAAATTAAAAATAGAATTGCTAAATGATCCAGCAATTCCACTTCAGGGCATATACCCCAAAGAGTTGAAAGCAGGGTCTCAACAAAATACTTGTACACCCATGCTCATAGCAGCATTATTCACAATAACGAAAACGTAGAAGCAACCCAAATATACAATGAATAATAACTGAGGAATAACTCAGCCTAAAAAGAAAGGAAATTCTGACATGTCACGACCTGGATGAACATTGGGGACTTTATGCTAAGTGAGATAAGCTAATTACAAAAGGATAATTACTGAATGATTCCACTTACATGACTTATACAGTTACAGCAGTCAAATTCGTAGATAATAGAAAGTGGAATGGTAGTTGCTATGAGCTGAGGGATAAAGGGAAAATCGGGAGTTATTGTTTAACGGTTCGTTTCCATATTACAAGATAAAAAGAGCTCTCGAGATGGATGGTGATAATCTTCGCACAACACTATAAATGTTTTTAACACCATTAAACTATGTACTTAAAATGGTTAAGATGGTAAATTTTATGTTATGTCCATAATAAATTTTATGTTTTACCATAATAAAAAAAGAAATACATCTGCAAAAATCATAAAAATTTATAATTAAAATTGATACATGTTGTTCTATGATATACCAATAAAGTTGATTTTTTTTAAAGAGAATAAATAGCAAACCTGAATAGTTCTATAACCAGAACCAATACACACACACACACACACACAAAATAAGGTATTACAAAACAACAAATACTCATTTACATGTCACTGAGGTAGAAACAGATTTTTAAGAAGTAATAAACAATGAGAAAAAGGAAATTGAGAGATTGCAAGTTCATTTCCTTAAAAAACAAAATACTGATCCCAAAAGGGCTCAATTTCTCTCCCATTTCAAGGTCTGTTATGGGTTGAATCAAAAAAGACATTCTAAAGTCTTAACCTCCATTACCTCAAAGTGTTACTTTATTTGGAAATATTGTCTCTACACTAACCATGTTAAACTCAGGTCAACAGGTTAGGCCTTAATACATTATGACTGGTGGCTTTACAAAACAGAGAATTAAACAAAGAAACAGACATACACAGGGGGAAGATTAGGTGAAGACACACAATGAAAACATGTAAATACAGAGGACTGCAGTGATGCATCTAAAAAACAAGTAATGTCTGAAGAAGATGGGAGAGAGACATGGAGCAATCCTTCCCTGACGCCTTCAGAGGAAGCATAGCCCTGCAGACACTTTGATTCACATGAGATGTGAAAGGATTAAACAAACAAATCAAAAGGCAGAGACTGTCCGAGTAGATGAAAAAAAAATCAATATCTACTATGTTCTAAATGTTTGTTTCCCAAAAAAATTCGTATGTTGATATCCTACCCCTGAGTGATGGTATTAAGAGGAGGGGCCTTTGGGGGGTGACACAGTCATGAGGCATCATGAATGGGATTCACAGGCTCCAGAGAGAACCCTTCTGTTCTATGACACAGAGAAAAGATGGCTATTTATGAACCAGAAACCCTCAGCAGTCACTAAATCTGCCAGTGCCATGATCCTGGACTTCCCTGCCTCTGGAACTATGAAAAATAAATGTTTGTTGTTTATAAGCCACCTCGTCTACGGTATTTTGTTATAGCAGACCAAACAGACAAGACAAGATCCAACCATAGGCTCTCAACGAGAGACACACTTGGGATTCAAAGAAATACATAGGTTCAAAGTAAAAGAATGGAAAAAGGTATACCAGGCAAACAGCAACCATAAGACAGTTAGATTGGCTACATTAGTACCAGATAAAATAGCCTTTAGAGAAAAAAAAAAAAGAAATCATTAGTACAGACAATAAGGGACATTGCTCTGAGAAAAAGGTTAATTCATCAGGAAGAAACATCAATTATAAATACACATATGCCTAATAACAGGACCACAAAAATACATTAAGCAAAACCTGACAAAACAGAAGGGAAAAATGGACAATTCAGCAATAGTTCTATCTTAGTAATGGATAAAACAACTGGATAGAAAATCAGCAAGGCTACGGAAGGCTTAAAGAATGCTCTCAACTGATTAAATCTAACAAACACAGAACACTCCACCCCAACAACAAAATACACATCCTTCTCCAACACATGAAACATGCTTCAAGAAAGACCATACACTATGCCATAAAATGATTTACTTACAAGAAGTGAAATCATACAAAATGTTCTAAGACCACAATGGAATTCATATAACAATTAACAACACACAAATAAGTCAGGGGATGTAATGTGCAGCATGGTAACTATAGTTAATACTATATTGTATGTTTGAACGCTTCTAAGAAAGTAAATCTTAAAGTTCTCATCACAAAAAAAGTGCATAACTATATGTGGTAATGGATGGTAACTAGAGTTACTGTGGTGATCATTTCCCAATATACACAAATATCAAACCATTATGTTGTATAACAAATTAATATAATGTTATATGTCCTTTATATCTCAGTTTTTAAAAATTAAAAACAGAAGAAAATATTTGAAATTTTAAAATATACAGAAACTAAACAATACATTTTAATAATAAATGGGTCAAAGGAGAAATCATATCAGAAATTAGAAAATACACAATCTGTAAAGTCCCAACCAGAGCTACGATATTGTGATTTTCCCTTATTCCCATACCTCGGTGTCTATATTCTGCTGGGTTCATTCTCTCTTCCCAAAATGTTTTTCACTTGTGATGGGATAATTTATTATGCAGCAATAGGATCCTAATACAAGTGTGATCGAATCTGAAACTGTGAACTACCTCCATGTAGCTCACATGGCATCTAACAGATGTCAATAGCTTTCCCTTGAAAATGTAAAATATCCCAAACTGCTCTGTAAGTATGCAGTGCCTCCAAGCACCTCAGTACAGTTTAGGAACTGTGGCTCTAAGATACAAAGAATTTCTAAAGACAAAGAAGGATAATAATGAATGTCAACTACAAATTTATACATACATACATATATGTATATGTATGACATATATATACATATGTATATGTATGTATATGTATACGTATATATGTGTATATATATACGTATATTGTTACAAGAAGCGGAGTACAGCATTAGGAATAGGAAATGTAATGGCTGTGTGCGATGTCAGAGGGATAGTGGATGGGGGAGGGGGACTGACACAGTGTGGGGGATATAAATGATAAATGTCTAACTATTACTTTGTTTTGTGCACCTGAAACTAATAAATAAATAAATGGATGAATGAAAAAGAAGCATATTAAAGAATGACAAAAGGGTAGATACCCCCAGGAAGATTTATGAGTTCTAAATTTGTAGGCATCTAATAACATAGCTTCAAAATATCTAAAACAAAAAAATTTTTTTAATTTACAGAATAGCAGAAATAGACAAATCCACATTTGTACACCTCTCTCAATAACTGATGGAATAAGTGTACATAAAACTTAGTAAAGATAAATGTAATAGGAGACCACTGTAAAGATTTAAACAGAAGAGTCGCTGATCTGATTTACATTTGAAAAACATCACTCCGCCAACCATGTGGGGAGCAGACCTCAGGGGGACACGCAGGCCGCTGCAGTCATGCAGGCGGAAAAGGAAGGGCAGTGGCAGCAAAGAAGTAATATTCCTCTTGATGTGTGCTTTTGTAAACAGCCCCTGCCTCCTTCCAGTTTCTTTGGGATGTTCCACTAAGCCTAGTCATGACAAGCAGAGCCCTTTTTGACGTAAGATAATAAATACAGTTTTGGATAAACTCTAGCTGGAAACTTTCCCAAACGGGAAAACTCTAATAATTCCCATAAACCTTTGTCTCTGAACCCAGTTCAGAGACCCAACCTACGTTAAGTTATCACATGGAGGGACCCTTTAGGACTGGATAATTTAAAAGACAAAATCGGTACTGCTTAGGTGACTTCCTGTAGCCAGCAGAATAATAACAACATCAATAATAACAATAGAGTTTACTGAACACTTCCACTTTGTGCCAGGCATTGTGCTAAATGCTTCAGGAACTTATCTCACTTAATCCTTACAACAACCAAAACCCATTTTAAAGATGGGGTAACAGAGGCTTGAAGAGGCTTCAGAACTTATCTAAAGCCACCCAGTGAGTCAAGTAGTGGAGACAAGACTAAAATCCAGGAAAAAAAGAAAGAAATTAGAAAATACCTTTGAGATTAAAGAGAATTAATGAAATGCAGCTAACAGCAGAGTGCTATGAAAAAACATTTAACTGTAAATGCGTCTATTAGAAAAGACAGATCTCAAATCAATAACCTAACCATCCACCTTAATAAATTAGAAAAAGCACAAATTATGTCCAAAACAAGTAGAACAAAGAAAATAAGATTTTCTTTTTAGTGCAAATAAAATAGAATATAGAAAACCAATAGAGAAAATTAATTAAACCGAAAGTTGGTTTTTTTCAAAAGATCAACAAAAATAACATCTTTAGGTAGACTGAACACAAAAAAGTGGAGACTCAAATCACTAAAATCAGAAATGAAAAAATGGTCATCACTAACAATATTACAGAAATGAATTAGAAGGGAATACTATGAACAAATGTATGCTAGCAAATTGGATAGCATAAATTTCTAGAAAAACACAAACTACCGAAACTGACTCATAAAAAAATAGAAAATCTGAATACAGCTATAACAAGAAAAAATTTGAATATGTAATTTGAAAACTTCACACACACACACACACACACACACACACACAAGGCTAATGACCAGATGGCTTCACTGGTGAATTTTACCAAACAGTTAAAGATGAATTAATACCAATCCTCCAAACATCTCCAAACAGAAAACAAAGAAAGAGGACATTTTCCAACTCATTCTATAAAGCCAGTATTATACCAAAGCCAGACAAAGACAACATAAGAAAACTACGGACAAATTTCCCTTCTGAATACAAACATAAACATCCTTAACAAAATCTTAGTAAATTGAATTTAGCGACACACAAGAGATTATAAATCAGATTCAGTGGGATTTATCCCAGGAATGAAAAGTTTGTTTAAAATCTAAAAATCAATTTATGTAATACATTATTTTAATAAAGAATACAAATTACATGATACAAACGCAGAAAAGGCATTTGACAAAAATCCAACACACATGCCTGATAAAAAGCCTCCAACAAATTAGAAATAGAAGGTTAACTTACTCAACATTTAAAAGGGCATGTCTTGGCAGTTCAGTCGTAGGCAGTGTTGTTCTATTGCTATAATAAAATACCATAGACTGGGCAGCTTATAAACAAGTATTGACTTCTCACAGTCTGGAAGCTGAGAAGTCCAAGTTCAGGGTACCAGGCAACGTGGTCGGATACTAGTGAAGGCCTCCTACGGAGGTGTAGACTGCCAACTTCTACTCTACGTGGGACTCACATGGGACTAGGAAGCTCTGTGGGGTCTCTTTTATAAGGGCACTAATCCCATTCATGAGGGCTCCATCCCCATGATTTAAACACCTCCCCAACGACCCCACCTCCAAATACCACCACATTGGGCACTAAGATTTCAACACATGAATTTTTAGGGGACACAAACATAGCCGGGCATCTATGAAAAACCTATAGCTAACTTCATACTTAATGGTAAAAAGACTGATGCTTTCCCTCTGCGAGTGGGAACAAAACAAAACAAAGATGTCTACTCTCACACATCTATTTCACATTGTACTCACTGTTCTAGCCAGAACAATTAGGCAAGGAAAACAAATTAAAGGCATCTAGTTGGAAAGGAAGAAGTCAAACTGCCTTTATTTGCAGATGACATGATCTTAAATATACAAAATTCCAAGGAATCTTACTAAAAATTTTAGAACTAGTAAGACTTAAATAAGGTCATAGAGTATAAGGTCAACATACATAAATCAGCTGAATTTCCATACACTAGCAATGACCGGTCTGAAAATAAAATTAAGACAACAATTCCATTCACAACAGCATCAGAAAGAAGAAAATACTTCAGGATAAATATAACAAAAAAGTCTAAGACACTGAAGACTACAAAACACTGTTTACAGATTATTAAAGAGGACCTCAAGACACCTCATGTTCGTGAATTGGAAGACCTAATATTGCAAAATGGCAATACTCCCCAAAGTGGTCTACACATTCAACACATCCTCTATCACATCTTTCTTGCCTTTTTTGTTAACATTGACAACCTGATTCTAAATTTCAACTGAAAATGCAAGAAATCCAGAACAACCAAAAACGTCTTGAAAAATATAACAAGCTTGGAAGACTTCCCAATTTCAAAACTTACAACAAAGTTTCAGTAAATTTAAGTGCATATCTCAAAATGGATAAAAGACACAAATCTAAGAGCTAGAACTATAAAACACTTAGAAGAAACACAGGAGTGACCTCAGATTAGGCGACAGATTCTTAAGATATGATAACAAAAGCACAACAACAAAAGAAAAATAGATAAGTCGGACTTCAAAATGAGAAAAACTTCTAAGCTTCAAAGGACATCATCAAGAAGTGAAAAGCTGAATGAGAGAAAGTATTTGCAAATCATATATTTGATAAGAACTAGTATGAGAATACTTGAGGTGTGATTAAAAAAATCAGTAAATGTTTGAATAAAAAAATTATTACAGTAAAAGACACATTGTCATTAATACCCCTCAAAATACTCCCCTTCACTTTGAACACACTTATCCCATAATTTTTGCCACTTTATGAGGCAGTTCTATTAAGTCCTCTTCTGTGAGTGTCTTTAGTTGTGCTGTCGTGGCGGCCTCTATGGCCTGATGGACTCTATGTCCTGAATCGGTTCAAAATGTTTACTTTTCATGGTCCTTTTGACTTTGGGGAAGAGCCAGAAGTTGCACGGTACCAGATACAGTAAATAAGGTGAATATAGACACACTGTAATGTTTTTATTTGACAGAAATTGCCATACCAAAAGCGATGTATGACACGGAGCCTTTCTGTTGTGATCACAAAATACGGAGAATGCTGCTGCCGAGTGCCATCCAACTGAACAGCAGGGACCTTCAATACAGGAAGCAGCATGTCAAACCTTAGTAACAGTGTGTGACAAGTTTCCACTTGTTCAGTGCAGTCAGTCAGGTGTGAGCTACAGTTGAGAGAAAGTGTGTTTTAAAGTGTACTGTAAATCATCCTCCATCATGACAACACTCTGTGTCACACACTGCTTCTGGTACGGCAATTTCTGTCAAATAAAAACATTACAGTGTGTCCTTATCCACCTTATTCACCGGCTCTGGCACCATGTCACTTCTGGCTCTTCCCCAAAGTCAAAATGATTCAGGACATCAAGGCAGCCATGACAGCACAACTAAAGACACTCACCAAAGAGGACTTCCAGAACTGCTTCAGAAAGTGGCAGGAACAATGGGATAAGTGTTTTTGAAGAGAGGGGGAGTATTTTAAGGAGGATTAATGGCAATGTGTCTTTTACTGTAACAAATTTTTTTTTTTATTTAAACATTCACCGTATTGTTTGATCACACTTCATATAAAGGACTCTTACAACTCAACAACAGAAAGATAAACAATATAATTTTTAAATGGGCAACAGCTATAAATAGACATATCTCCAAAGAGGATACACAAATGACCAAAAAGCACATGAAAAAATACTCGACATCATTAGGAAATTCGTGTCAAAACCACAACAAGATACTGTTTCACATCCAGCAGGACATCTATGGAAGACAGAAAGGGAAGGAACCAGGGAAAATAAGTATTGATAAGTATGTGGAAAAAGTGGAAACCTCACATATTGCCAATGAGAATGTAGAATGGTAGAGCTGTTTTGGAAAACAGTTTAGCATTTTAATTCCAATCCCAAGAGAAATTAAAACATTGATCCACACAAAAACTTGAACAGGAATGTTTATGGCAATATTATTTACAATAGCCAAAAAGTACAAACAACCTAAATGTCCATTAACTAGTGAATGGATAAAGAACAAATACCCATACAATGGAATGTTATTCAGCAACAAAAACAAAATACTAATACATGCTACAACATCAACCTCAAAAACATTATCTCAGTGAAAGAAGCTAGATACAAAACAGCATATTGTATGATTTCATTCATAATACCCAAAAAACCCAAATCTATAGACCACTAAAAGATTAGTGGTTGCCTTGGGCTATAAGTGAGACTACATACAGTTTTGTGGGGAGGAGAGGGAGGAAGGAAATGTTCAAAAGTTTAGATTGTGGTGATGGTTGTGCAACTCTGTAAATGTACTAATATTATAGACTTAAATGGATGAATTTTAAAGCATGTAAGTTACATTGCAACAACTGTTAATTTTTTTTAGGACACTGAAAGGTACTGCGATCTTCAAAAATGAGATCAAACACAGCAGATAGGATTGGAGGTTCTAAAGTAATGCAACTATAAAGGGATTTTTTTCTCCTCTCCAGATATATTTCTTTTTTTTTTTGCTTTTACTTCCCTGTACAGACTAGCAATTTATGAAATGGTTCAGATAGTCTAGCAGAACTCAGTAATACAAGTGATTAAAACAAAAAATTAAATCTAGTAATATTAAAATAGCTTTTCCATAGACATACTAACAATATTCCTCCACATTATAATGAATTAGAACTAAATGTCCTCTTCTGTGAAGTAAGGCCAATACTATTTATATCTCACAGACTTGTGAAAATTGAGATAATTCAGGTTTAACCTACTGCCTGGCATATAAGCACTCGATAGATGTTAGCTGCCATAATTACAGAGGGTATTCAGATCCAGCCTGATAATATGAGTCATGGATTCTATTATTGATATTCCAAAAGGAATAATTAGTGGGGTAGGAAGAATAGCGACTTGATAAGAACGTTATGTTACCAGAAAACTAAGTCCATAAGTACAAATTCTATAAGCTCATTGGTAGTGAAAATGGTATCAATAGAGGGGGAAAAAAATTCCAGGAGAATAAGCAAGCCAAATTGGTACTTGTCTAAAAATACTCGATCCACCCAAGAGAATTTTACAAAAATATGAACACATGCCCCTTGTACCATGAAACAAATATGTGACAATTTCCCATCCCTATTTACTTTTTTTAATAAAGTCACTTCCTAACTCTGCCTATTAATTTAACTCTCACAACCAAATTTCATTCAAGCAACTCATCATGTTCTATCCCACCTCTGTTTCCAGACATTCTAACCATCCCAAACATTTCACCCATCTGAAACTAGTAGGTAGAAGATGTAGAAAATGGTTAAGAATCAAAAGCTCCAGAACCTTTAGTAAAGCTAGAGAAAAACCGGTTTAAAGTACAGTGTCTTTTCTAAGCTTATGTCACTAGGATTTGGTCAGGTCCTCCCAATCATACATTAGATATTATTCAAAAAAAATCCCACTTTTAAATATGCAAGCACATTTCCTCAAAAACACAGTGTAGAAGCATCTTATGAACATTTTAACTTTGTGAATTTAAATTAATGCAATATAGCTATTAATAAGTAATAAAGTATTACTCCAGGCACAACTTTTGAAATAATACAAAGCCCTCCAAATTTAAAAAATATGTCAAAAATCATGTATTATTCCAAAGCTGGCTAGCTGAGTAAACTATAAAGCTGCTTACACTATTGCCTACTGGTTGCATTACTTAGACCAATAAAAAGAATCATCCACCTTCCTTTGTCAGGACCATGTTAACAACAGTGTTCTTTCTGTGTTTTAAAAACACGATAATTTTAATCACTGCTGTGCTTTTATTTCAATATCCACTGCTACTAAATTTTAAAATCTTCTTTTGTCCTCTAATAATGTCATTAAGTGGACATCATAGTCCTAATGCAAATAACATGCCTGAAAATCAGTATCTTTGGAACAGAAGTCAGATGTGGTAAACTCTATAAGGAAAGCTAAACAATTGCCACTTTATGCTAGGCCAATAATTTTGGAAATAACAAACTGGAAAATATTAGATATTAGAGATAATGCCTGGAAATTAAAAGGTAATATTAAAGGAATAATACGTTACAATAATCATAGATTGACATGCTCAAAGAACCTGTTCCCACCACTTTCCAAGAACTCTTATGGGAAAATGAGACTTGAATGAAATAAATTTTGAAGTATGCAGGGTTTTTAGGATATTTCTCCCATAAAATAAAACAACCTTATGTATGCAAACCCTCAGAAAAATGTTTTTTTTTTTTTTTTTTTTTTTTTTTTTTTATAAAGATATTTATTAAATTTATTGAGGTGACAGTTGTTAGTAAAATTACATAGATTTCAGGTGTACAATTCTGTATTACATCATCTATAAATCCCGTTGTGTGTTCATCACCCAGAGTCAGTTCTCCTTCCATCACCATATATTCGATCCCCCTTACCCACATCTCCCACCCCCCACCCCCCACCCCCCTTACTTTTTTAATTAAAAAAAAAATGATTCCGCTACTTCTATCACTCCATCTCTCAGATCAAATATAACTTTTGATATAATCATAGCAATCTTTGGAAAAACCAAGTCTATAAGTTGAGTTCGTGGCTATTCTGAGGCTCAAAGCAAAATCACTGCATCTATAGAACTGCCCTATTCACCTTTACAATTTATCCCTTGTATGGTAGACGGTCAGGAGGTATATAAACTTCTGTGGAGTCACAGATACATTTTTATATTTCCTACAGACAAGACGACTACCGTATTTTGCTGTTTACAATGTGCTCCCGTGTATAATGTGCACCCACATTTTTGGCCCAAACTTTCACGGAAAAAAATCTTTTGTTTTAATTTTTCAGTACCCATGTATAATGCGTATCCTTATTTTTCTCTCACAAATTTGGGCAAAAAAGTGCACATTATACATGGCAAAATACGGTAAGTAGCTAATAAAGTACTCTGACATAAATCCAAGAATTGGTCTTCTATTTTGTGTGATCTCCCAACAACGGTAAAGTTTACCTTGCTGTTGTCACTTTTTATTCATTACTATTCTAAAAGAAAATTCAAAATTTCAACACCCTTTTGTAAAATAACAACTTTCTAATCATTTACTGATGTCCAAACCTGAAATGCTCTTAAGTTCCTTCTGATAACTACAATCTGAATCCCCCGAATATTTAATTCCAGTATAACCATAATGCATTAATACATGACTACAGGAACACAGCTGCTAAATGGAGCATGTTTTTGACTGCAGACCACAAATGATAAATCAAGCGTTATAATGTCTATATGTAACTCTTGCATTATCAGCTAAATCTTATCAAGATGTTCCAAACTCACAAATACAAGGAGTTAAGATGACAGAATCACAGAAGGTTAGAGTTTGGAAGGAACCTTAGAGGCCACAGAAGTTAATCCTTACATTTTAAAAGTTGTGGTAATTGAGACCTAAAGAGAATAATGAATCACCCATGGTCACACTATTTACACATAGTATGAGCCCATCCTACGTCACATACACATGTATCTTACCTTTCTGGTGATGTGTTAGAAGTGACAGGACGCCCACGGACACCTTTTTTACTTTTATGGTCTAGAGAGAAGACCTTGTTTCTTAGGCTTCTGTCCCACTAGGAAAAACAAATGGAATTTTAATAATAATCATAGCAATATGACAATGAAGATGCACTTAAATTTTCATTTTATTTAGAAATTCGAAATAAACAGCCAAATTAATAGTAGTTCACAGAGGGGGAAAAATACAATCTACAAAACATGTGCCTCTTTTGCTAGTGCAATAATAGTAGGAATAGATTTTAAAATTTCAAGGCAATTTTTGTCAGGTAATCAACTTTTTGAGATTCTAAAGCTTACATAACTATAAAAATTTTTTAATGTGTCTAAAGGAAATAATAAAAATTATTACATGTCAAGTTACATAATGCCTGTGATTCTTAATTAGCTGCATTTATATTAGGTAGGTACAAAAGTAACTGCGGTTTTTGCAATTATTTTTAACCTTTTAAACCACAATTATTTTGCACCAAACTAATAACAATTTGAATGCATTACAATTACAATTGGTTTCTCATGAATTGATGCATGGAAAATTTTACGAAAGAGTCGGACATTTTACTAACAGTATAGATTTAATCTGACTAGAAACAAAAGTTGAAATTAATTTATTTAATACACACTGTGAATCTAGATAAATAAACTATTTATTTTATTTCTATGTATCAGTCTCCTTATCTGAAAATGGATATAATAATAGTAGCTATCTCACAAGGATGTATGATGATTACATACATAGTAAGTTTAAAACACTGTCTTTCTTGAAGAGATATTTATACACCCATGGTCACAGCAGCATTTGTTCACAAAAGCTAAAAGTTATAAGCAATTCACATGTCCCATCAACAAATGAATGGAAAAACAAAATGTGATATATATATATGATGAAATAAAATGAAATACTATCTGGCCTTAAAAAGGAAGAAAATTCTGACATGTTACACATGGATGAATCTTGATGAGTGTTAAACATTAGGGAAAAAAAATTATATATATATATATATATATATATATATATATATATATACACACACACACATACACACATACATATATACATATGTATACATATATATGTGTATAGATATAGATATATATCTATACACACATATATATATATACATATACATACATACATACATATATATATATATATATATATATATATATATATACACACACACATCTCCCCAATTCCTGGCACAGAGCTCCAAAAACCCTTGTAATTGCCTAAGTGATAAGAGTACTAACTATAGTACATGTCAGTAATAGCATAACATTTTTTTCTGAATATTTTCCATCTGCAATTGATTGAACCTATGGATGTGGAACCCATGAATATGGAAGGGCCAACTATATATAATATATATAATTTTTACTCTATAATAAATTCAATATTCAAACATAAAGAAAAATATATAAATGCAAAGAGACAAAATTTTATTAAAATAATATCTTTTTTCTTCCTATTAAATTGGCAACAATTATACTGTGTGATAACACCCAGTGCTAGTAAGTTTGTACAAAAATGGGAGATCTCATCGATGACAATATAATTTGGAGCAAATTTTCGCAGTATCTATTAAAACTTAATACACAAACTCCCTTAGACCTACTCAAAATTGATTCCCTGTATGTAAAAAATGATGTTCACTGAAACACTGCTTCTATTACAAAACTCTGGAAACAACCAAACTGTCTGAGTGCATTAAGTAAATAAATTATAGTATACAGTATATCTTTGGAGTGCTACAAAACCATCAAAAATTAAAGAGGCAGATCTAAATGTGTCAAAACAAAAAACTTTAAGGTATATTAACTTAAAAGAGTAAAGCACAGAACAATATGTATTTCATGATCCCTTCTGTGCAACAATCAAAAAAATAATCAAAATAATATAAGCACATATACATTTGTTTTTTCTTTGAAAGGAATGAAAAAAAAAAACTGTTAGTTGCCTTTAGGAAAAGGAGAGGGAAGGATTCTTTGCTTCATCTTGTTGTCCCTTTCTATACAGCCCAAATTTTCTAAACTTATATAAATATTTTTTATTTTTATGTCAACAGAAGTCATCTGGTCCCATTTATTATTTCCCTTTTTTGTACCTTGCATTAAAAAAAATGAATTATTTAATAATTAAATTTTTAAATAATGTTAAAGCAACTAATACTAATGACAAATCTTTCCTCTGAGAACAAGTTATAATAAATAGTTAATTTTTCTTGTCTGCAACATAGAAACACATATATTCAAGGTGACTTAAAATTTGTTATCTTAAAATACTAATGTTATTTTGTCCCCTCCCCTCCACCAAATTCATATGTTGATGTCCTCCTAACCACCAATATGACTGTACGTGGAGATAGAGAGGTAATTCAGGTTAAATGAGGTCATAAGGGCAAGGTCCTAATCTAACAGGACTTGTGTCCTTGTAAGAACAGAAAGAAACACCACGGATGGGGATGGGGCACAGAAAAAAGGCCATATGAGGACACAGCAAGAAGACAGCCATCTGTAAGACACAGAGAGAGGCCTTAGAGAAACCAGACCTGTTGACACCTTGATCTTGGACTTCCAGCTTGCAGAATTGTGAGAAAATAAATTTTTAAGCCACATAGTCAGTGGTATATTATTATGTTAGACCTAATGGACTCATATAACATCAAATGGATAAACTGAAAAATCTGAGAAAAATTCTATTTTAAAAAACTGACCATGAGTTGTGCAAAGCAAGAAAAAAAGTACTTAGGGAGGACAGGTGGCTCAGTTGGTTAGAGCGCGCGCTCTGGGCAACAGGGTTGCCGGTTAGATTCCCAAGTGAGCCAGCGAGCTGTGCCCTCTGCAACTAGATTGAAAGGACAACAACTTGACTTGGATGAAGCTGATGAGTCCTGGGAAAAACATATTACTATTCCCCAATAAAAAGTCCTAGAAATACACATTGTTCCCCATAAAGTCCTGTTCCCCTTCCCCAATAAAAATCTTTAAAAAAAAAAAAAGTACTTAAAAAGTGCTATCTTAATTAAGCCTTATTCATGAGATCTCTATAATGTTTAATAGTGATAAAATTAAAATCCAGATTCATAAACAGAATATCTTCTGAAAAACAGTTGTCTTACGTTATGTTACCCTTGAACATACACCTCTCAAATTTACAAAAAAAAAAAAAGAGGGGCAAATGATTCTAATAAGCTTAATATTCTCACAAATTTAAATAATTTATTTAATAATGAGATTTAAATTTCATGAAGAAAATAACATGCATAAGGTACACTTAGATTTAAACTGAAGAAGACACCAACCTCAAAGAATCAGTTCAACATATGCCAGATATAAACTAATTTAAACCTACAAATAAGTAACACAAGCAAATCCATAAAAGGATATATAAGAAAATAAAAACTGTTTTACTAAAATATTTTAAATATACCAAATAATACTATGTACTTAAAAGAAATTAGTTTTTATTTACCCCCTGCAAAGGGAGGTCCCACCGTTCTGAGCTTCTGAGTTTGGATAGTGATGATTTAACACAAACATCCTGTGATTTTGCATTAAACATCTTTGTTATCTGAAACCAGAATGAGAAAATAATCAGTTTAATTAAAATATAAATAAGAGCTGAACCAGCAAACAGAACCCTGTATTAATATTTTACTATTAGCTTTAAAAGTTTTAAACTCAATACTTAATTTATAGGTAGTTATATATAATTTTATTTAAAAAAGAAACTCCTCATTCAGTATAAAGGTAGATAAATGAAGTATCACAATAGCTTCACAACTATTCTCTTACCTATAGTCTCTTACCCTTCTAATCTTTCAAATGCTATCCACGGTCCTCTAATATACAATTCTAATTATGGCTACAATAATTAAAATACAACAATGGCACCCATTATTTATAGATAAAACTTAATTTAAGCTCTTTCCCATCATTTACATATCACAAGCTCTATACCCCGCCACACTGAGTTTACTCAATCTTCTTCAAACATGTCATATAATTTTATATCTCTAGACCTTTGTTTATACTACTCTCTCAATCTAGAATGCCCTCTCTACTTCTCCCATGTGAAATACTTCAGATTCTGCCGAAAATTATTCTCCTATCCACACAACCATCACTCCCACACCAAGGCATTCCTTTCTCTGTGAATGTATTTGGTACATTATTTATATTACACATATCATATTATAATTATTTGTCTACATGTCTATCTTCTCCAAACTGTGTAGGTCCTTAAAGAAGGCCCTGACTTAATCACCTTTACATCTCCAATATGTATGGCTCATGACATGCTGAATAAACGAATGAATGATCCATCAGAGCCACAAGTTTGAAATCATTTGTTTAGAACTTAGTACCTTAACTTTCATATTAAGAGAAAGTTATAAATAATGGTTAAGCATCAAGTTCAGCCTATAAAATATAACATATAATAAGCACTGTACTATATCAACTATAACCAGAATAATCCATAAAACGATTTCATGAGAGTAAAACATAAGTCTGAAGGATAGAATAAACATGAAGAAAAAGTATCTCAACTCTTTTATTTCACTAGCACCTCTGAGTTAATCCTCCTAGACACCAGTAATGTATTACTCATATCTATTTTACATAAAAAGGTACCTGTTTATAATTCTTCATCTGTAATGTTATCTCTAAATCAACCATTTCCTTCATATTTTTAATTAGGGAACAATAGATACTTCTTCAGGCAGTAAGGCAAAGGCTTCAGGCTGTTCATACCCATGAATCCTTTGTGAGCAGGTTATTTAGCCTACATGCTATGGCATACTGTATTTTTCAAAGATGGCCACACCAATAATCCACCTCCCAAATAGTCTTTTTACAAAGTAACACTGATAGTGCTCCAACATCAGGCGTGGTCTATGCTCCTTCCCCTTGAATGTGGCCACAGCTTGGACTTCCAAAACTAGATCATACGGTCAAAGGCAATACAGCTTCTGCCTAGCTCTCACATGCTTGTGTATTCTCCCTTCCTTCCCCTTTTTTCCTTCACTCTCTGTCTCTCTGTACTGTGGAGGAGAGATTGTTCCATGACGTGACCAATGTATGACTCAAGAGCTGGACCAGGTCAGAAAGGAGATTGCTTACCGTCAACCTCACCTTAAAGACTGTCTGATGTAGTCCATGTTCATTCTGACATAGTAAATCAGCACCCCTCCCCTGCCTCTGGCTATGTGGTGGTTCCTGAAATAGGCTGTTGTCCTGACCTGGTCAAGCATGCCAAGTAACTTCCCATACCTGGTAGCATTCACTTACTAGTACCCATGACTACTGCCCCCTTTTACCTTATGTAATTCTTTGTCACCTGTCAAGTGACTCAGGAAATCCACTTCATCTTGCAGCCACCCAAGACGTGCCTCACATTTAAGTTTACTCAATAGCCTGTGTTGCTTGCCAGGCTGGAGTGGCCAGCCTCTTTCTTCCGTTTTTCCCTGCCCTCGTGTAGAGATAGATTTTCAGTCTCAGGACTTTTCTGTGGGTCTGCATGTACTAACAGACACACACACCTTGGGAGCCCTGAGCCAACAAGTAAAACAATCTTGGATACCCTGAAGCCACTATGGTAGAAAGATCACACAGAAAGGTCAAAAAGAAGTAGACTTGCACCAATATATTTGAAGTCTTCCCAGCACAGGTATCAAGGTAAGTGAGTGAGCTTTTAAGGTGATTCCAAGCCCCAGCCGCCAAGACAACCTAGCTAACTCCAAGTAGAACAAAAACAAGCTATCTCCAAGTGAACCCTGCACAGACTGCAGATTCATGAGCAAAATAAGTTTAAACCAATAAGTTTTGGGGTAATCTGTTATATGACGCTAGTTTTAATCTAAAAAGATGTCCAGCTCAAACTTGTAGGACAACAACTGAGATTTAGCAAAAGTAAGAGTTGGGTATAGGTGCTGAGTCTTTTGTAAAATGAGTATCGTATAAAAGAACATTGATGGCCTCTACGGAAGAATTTATATTCTTTTCTCACACTAATTAGTTTTTATCTTTTTACCTATGAGTGGCTTAGACTCAGTATCAATGAATTATTTACCTTAACAAATATTCATGTATACTTACATTAGTAGGGACACAAAATATTAAGATAATCTACCCCGTTTTCAAAAAGGGCACCTCTCTATTTTCCCCAAAGTATAAACTCATGATATCTGGATAGTTATTAAAACTCTAAACTAGTATAAAAACCTTGAAAATGTTTAGGTACTCTTACTTAGCAATTCTACTTTTAGGAATTTATCCTATGGAAATAAAATCAAAGTACATATATAACAAATATTTATGAACAGGGATATAGACTAGGTATGTCTTATACAAAAACTAGAAACGATGATAATAAAAAAAAAAATATGGTAAAGCCAAACAATGATATATTACATAGTTGTTATTAAATAAATGTTCCAGAAGAATAATTAACATAAAAAATTATTTCCAATATAATAAGCAGAAAAGCATATGTACATAATCATCTTTTACAATGTAAAAGAATCCACATATAGAAAAAATATTGGATATACACAAAAATGTTTTACAATGATTATCTCTGAATGGTGAGATAAGAGCAGATTTTTTTCATTTTTGTGTTCTCCTATAGTTTCCAAATTTTTTCTTTTTAAATTGGGGAATACTGGGAACAGTGTGTTTGCCAGGGCCCATCAGCTCTAACTAGTTGTTCTTTCAATCTAGTTGTGGAGAGTGCAGCTCAGCTCCAAGTCCAGTCGCCATTTTCAATCTTAGTTGCAGGGGGTGCAGCCCACCATCCCATGCGGGAATTGAACCGGCAACCTTGTTGTTGAGAGCTCACACACTAACCAACTGAGCCATCCAGCCACTCCTCTGGAAACTCAGCAGCAGCTTGTTATCTTCAATCTACTTGTGGAGGACGCAGCCCACTGGCTCATGTGGGAATCGAATTGGCAACCCTGTTGTTAAGAGCTCGTGCTCTAACAAACTGAGCCATCTGGCCGCCCCCAAATGTTTTATTTTTTTAATAGGAATACCATGCAATTATTAAAGGCAAGGGGAAAAAAAAACATTTATATCTCCAGAACTATTTCTGTGTCAGCTTCTTGGTCAATAAATGATAGATCTAAATCTCTCACTCTAATATAATTTATGATTGGGAAACAGACTTCAAGTACAACTAACTACTGTCAATTTTTTTCTACACTTTCTTCTTAATGATTAACTGATCAAAAATAATGTAAGCCTTTTTGCCACAATCTGATCTCTTCTTAGACAAATTTTAATCAGTCTCAAATGTGTACAATCAATAAAGATTCTTAAGCTATTAATGATTCTACAAAGCCTATATTATAATTCCATTACAAGAAT